>NW_015505613.1:220987-225901 GCF_001515645.1 Sinocyclocheilus grahami | reverse complement strand
TGTCTTTTGCAGCTTCTCCTACATAACGTGGTGTAGTCATGAGGTGCTAGTTCAAATTTAAAAAATGCTTCTGCAAAAAAAGTTTTATCTGCAGATATGGCCTTGTTTAGGGATCTGTGCCTTTGTGCATATGGACATCTGACCGCTAAGTAGTGATTGTGTTTTTCAGCAATAGTGTGCACCCTTAATTTACAGAGAAAAGAAGGTCAGGGAAAAATCTGTAGATGGAAAAATCTCCATATAAGTTCTTTGTGCATTTTCTTTTTTTTTTACGTAATTTTGCACTTTTTGTTAGAAAATGTTGATTTACTATTTATTCAGGTTTTTAAAAGTATCTAATATTTTGATACTTAATTTCCGTGATCTAAATATTCTTAAAAATTAAAAGTTTGTAGTCATTTGGAAGTGTGTAGACCTTCTTGCATTATTATGCTGTTACATTATGATTATATATTCAGTGGCATAAAATGGTCTTTAAAATGACAATAATGTCGCTTATCGCAATTATTTCTGGGGCAATATATTGCACAACAACAAAAAAATCGTGACAGACCTAAATGTTCCTAGCAAAAGTATAGTGCTGACTTCAGTTACCCGGATGAGCCTGTGTTATTAACTTTTACCGGTTGTTATCGAGGGATAATATACCTCGGAATGTCGCGACTGACCAATCAGAATCAAGTATTCCACAGAGCCGTGTAAAAATATGCATAATGGCACCACACAATAGAGGATTTTTTGGGACAAAAAATCCTCGAATTGGGCACGCCACCTCTAAAACATGTTCGTAAACCAGATGTTCACAATCATAAACATGCACAATGAATCACATGCAGAGAGCATTTCTGATTGGCTAGTTTTCGGATAGGCTGAAAGGCGTGGGCCGCTCCCCTGACTCTTTTCTGCTGTTTACACAGTCACCGAGACAGGTATGACACATATTTCAGTGACATCTGTCAGGAAGTTGGGATGTCTCTCAATTTATGTGTGGTATTCCACAGCACCTTTAAGCAGAAGTCTCCATGTGCAAAGCATTTCATTGCTAACTAGGAGAAAGAGTTGAGTGTGATTTTTCTCCACACCACAACTCTTTCCATTTCTGTCGACGTTGCTTCACTCGCTCTGTGCACTTTGTGGCATTTGCTAGTTTTTCGGCCTATTGTTGTGGTAATCCGTTCTGACCGTTTCCTGTTGCTGAGCCATGTTCTCCTCTCTTCCCTTCCCAAAGCAGTGGCAGCCCCACCACTCCTTCATCTAATCTACTGCAATTATAGCACTTCCCCTCGTCCCCCCACCCGCCCACGCTCTCACGCTCTTAAGCACACTGTTTGCGTTCGTGTGTCAGCGTAAACACACCACCTGCATCTTTCTTAATGTGTTTTTTTCCTTTTCTTCTCTTTTAATTGTGCTGTTATGTGTCAGCCTCAGACTGTGGCGCCCTCTCGTCTTTGTCCTAGCAAATGTGGGTGTGTTTTTATAGCCTGTATATGCGTGTACGTGCTTTTCTCTTCCTAATTAGTGTGTGTGTGTGTGTGTGTCCATTTTTTGTATTTTTAAGTCATTCCTTGGTATCCATGTCAAAGCTTCAAAGGCCTTAAAATAGGTCTTTAATAGCAGAGAGTGTGTTTGGAGTGCTGCGGTTATGAGCTATAAGCAGGGCAAGACTGTATTTATAGCAAAGCTGCTTTGTAAGGAGCTGTGGAGGAACATCAGAGGAAAGCAGCAGCCTTCAACTTGACTCGTTTCAGTTTCGCGGCTCGATTCCCTCAACCAGAGCTCACTGCCCTCTCATTCGGCCCAGCTGAGAACTCATGAAGGACAAAGACACACACACACAGAGTTTACCTCTGTTCCCTTTATGTTGCTCACATCTGGATTCCATTCAAAGTGACATCTATTTTTAGCTTGTTCACTTTTCAGGCCGTACGCTTAGATAGAGACTGCCTCTCCCCCCATTAGATATGCTCCTGTTGGCTTTGGTCGACTTGTTCTTTGTGTATTCTTTGTTTTCGATCATCTTTTCTTTGCTTTTTTAATTAAATTCTGTTAACCATCCACAACCAAGTGTGAAAGCTTTGCAAGTTTAGCATTGGCAGTAAGCCCAAACCCGAAGACTTGTCAGATAAGAGGTGAGGTGAGCTGATCATGGACTGAAGACCCAGGTAAACAATTAATTAATCTTTTCTGTTTCTTATAGCAGTTTTGTATTGTTTGTAGTGTGATCAATGCTTGCATAAGTAGTAGACATATTAGGGAAGTAACACGTAACATTTTAATTATATTTTGCTAAAATGAACGAAATGACTTGAAAAAAAGATTTTCATCACTAATTGGCAGTCAGCCCCTGCTGGTAGATGCTGTAACTGCACCATCTGGCATTTTCTCCACTGACAGCCATTCAGAAGTATCCATGTAAATACTATTTTTTTTCTTCTTCTTCTTTTTTTTTTTTTAAACCAGCATATGAAATGCAATAGCAGATGTTTTACTGGTGCTTAATTCGTTTCTGGAGGGATCCTACTTACGTTTTCCATGTAATGAATAATATTTCTTTATTATATGTGACCCTGGACCACAAAACCAGTCTTAAGTGTCAATTTTTCGATATTGAGATTTATACATCATCTTAAAGCGGAATAAATAAGCTTTCCATTGATGTATGGTTTGTTTGAATAGGACCATATTTGGCCGATATACAACTATTTGAATATCTGGAATCTGAGGGTGCAAAAAAAATCAAAATATTGAGAAAATCACCTTTAAAGTTATCCAAATTAAGTTCTTAGCAATGCATATTACTAATCAAAAATAAAGTTTTTAGATATTTACGGTAGGAAATTTACAAAATATCTTCATGGAACATGATCTTTACTTAATATCCTAATGATTCTCGGCATAAAAGGATATTAAGACTTAAGACTTAAGACTGGTTTTGTGGTCCTTGTATAATTTTAACATTGATTAAATGTAATATTATAAATATACATTATATTGTTGTGATGCCTACATATATTTTCCATGGGATGCACAATAGTTATTGTAATTTGTTTTATAAATGTAATACTTAAGTTTTGTATACATTTCTAGAAAATTTTCAAAACGCTAATAAACTAATTACATTGTTAAATGTAATATTATAAATATACATTATAAAGTTATATATATATATATGTATGTATATAAATGTAATATTTATACTGTAAATTACAATGTTTTGATGCCTAAATACATATGTAGCATTATCATCCAAAAGGATTTATTTATTTATTTATTTTACTTAACAAAACAAACAAAATATTTTAACAAAATAATATACATTTTAATAGCTGCCATTTAAAAATTTCAACCATAACATGAAAATAATTATCAGCTTATCATATTAACCAGAATTTTGACATTGATTCGTCCCTAATTTTTCATGTCACAGCTCTGGATAGTCACCAGTAAAGGCTTTGGGACTATGTTTTTTCTCATGGTACCATCAGCCACCAGACCTCCGTGTAAAAAACAGACAAAGAACCCCCTCAGTGGACAGTTTGCTCAGCATTGCTACTATCTGGTCAGGATCTGTAAGTGCATCTTGCCCCACTGTGTGTAATTGGCATCTTGGCTGAATAATAATTAGAAATGTCACTCTGTGCTCGGCTCAGCACAAAGCTCAATAAACTCGAAGCTCTATGACTGGCTGAGAGGCATTTGAGTCATTATGCAGGTATTTAGAAGTGTGAGCATGTTTGTGTCTATGCGCTCTGTCACATCTCCCTGGCTGTTTGCAACCCAGCAGATGTTCTCCGTCTTCCCTGGGGGAAGTCTGTTTCCCCGCTCCTCTTGGATCATCCAGCCCTCTTATACGTTAACAAGCTGCTGCTCTCCAACTAATAACCACATGCTCTCCTGACTTCCATCCTGGCAGAATCTTCACCACCACTCACTGTGTCTCTCCAAGATGCCTTTTCTCCCCTCTTCTCTTGGAGCACTTGCTCATCATAACCTTCTCTCCTCTCTGCACCCATCTGCCTTGGTAGCGGTAAATCAGATCAGGCACAGTGTTCTCGTGTGTTCAGGGATGCATGGGATTTTGGTGTCCCCTCCTGGCTTCTTCACTGGCTTAAACCAAGATTGAAGATGTCGCCCTTTGTTTTAAGACTGCGACAGATAGCCAAAGATCATAACCAACTTGCAGCATGTGCCTGTTAGTAGTGACTAGTAGTGTGTGTGTGTGTGTGTGTGTGTGTGTGTGTATATACACTACACTGTGTGTATGTGTGTGTGTGTGATGTTAATGGATAGGAATATTAATGTTTAAATTTATATTTGTATGATATATCATGTAAATATAAATATATTTACAATAATATACCTGATATTATGATATGTGATCATTGCTTATTTATTTATATGATTAAAACATATGAAATTATAATGATAATATATAACTAATTTCATGTTATATATGAAACTATACTTACAAAATATATGAATATATAGAAAAAACATTTACATACAACATTAACAATGGACAGTTTTTAATCTAGGTTAAAATAAAACTATATTTATAAATATATGATGATTTCATTTATATCATTCATTGTTAATTCATGTTTGTTCATAATACATCATGTAATGCCAATTTATACAACTTGAAATGTTAAGACCACCACCAAACCTGCACTAACCAGCATAAACCACCCTGGATCATATGAATTCATATTGGCCCAAATTAATCTTTTTTAACACATTGCCAACCATTATGTCCCCACTGGATGCAACGAATGCCTCGTTTATAATGGGTTTTGATCGCTCCGGCCTGACGGCATCATCACAATATGGTAGGGGCGTAAGATTTCCGTCACACGCTTGAGGTATTCGGACAATCACAACGCACTGGATAGCTGGCCAATCAGAGCAAACCTC
>NW_015505613.1:132922-220851 GCF_001515645.1 Sinocyclocheilus grahami | reverse complement strand
CACACACTGGCCCAGCTAACCAATCACAACACACACTGGCCCAGCTAACCAATCACAGCACATTTTGTATTTCAGAAGGCGGGCCTTCATTTGATACAAGAACTATTCGAGCCGTTCATGCCAGACTGGGGAGAGAGGTGTTGTAATAATGTAAAATATGTGAAAAATAATGTGTCTTTGGAACAACCTAGTATGAGAGCCTGTTCTAGAACACCCCCAAAACAAAATCAAGACTTTGTAAAAGAGCATAATAGGACCCCTTTACGCAAAGGTTATGAGTATCCATGAAAATTCATGCTTGCAGTTGGCATTTTCAGCAGGAGCGTAGGGGAACATGATAAATGTGAGAGATTTTTTTTAAACCCAAGAGTCATATTGGATCAGTGACATTTGGATCACATTTAATACCCCCAAAAAAACTAATTTCTTCTCTCTTTTCAGATGTGCACGACAGTATGGCGAGGTTTCGCGCTGTTGGGGTGTGGAACTACACCATGTTGACCCTGGCAGAGCATGAGAGGGTTTTGTACGTGGGCGCCAGAGAGCACATCTTCGCCCTGGATCCCAACGACATCAGCAGACAGCTTCGACCACAGGTATGTTTAGTGAAGAAAACGCATTGTATTTCATTCAGAAAAGCCCCAATGCACCCAATTAATACTAATCCACAAGCCATCAAGCAAAAAGGGCATTAGCATTTTATCATTCAAAAATATCAGCATTTAAAAATGACTCACTCTTTCAATGGCACAGCCATTTGTAGTAAATTGACAGTTGCGGCAGTCAATAGCGAATGCACGTTTTACATGCAGAGTGCTATTTGCTTGTAAAAGTCATGTCTGTTTCTCTCTTAGATTGAGTGGTCTGCTCCTGTGGAAAAGAAAAGAGAGTGCGCAGCGAAGGGGAAGAATAACCAGGTACCGGCTGATGTTGCATCCTCTATGTTTTAACAGCTTTACTTTGTCTGGCCTCGCTAAAATGCATTTACTCTCCCTACCTCTCACCTATTTTCTCTTTGTGTCTCTCTCTCTGTCATCGCCGTCTTTGCAGACTGAGTGCTTCAACTACATTCGCTTCCTGCAGAGCTACAACCACACACACCTGTACACATGTGGGACGTACGCCTTCCAGCCCAAATGCACCTATATTGTGAGTGTGCGCTCTTCACTTTGACTCAGAAATCCGTCTGAGCCACTTTATCAAATGAAGTGGGCTGTGATATGATGGAGGAACTGTGTAGTTGGAATTGTTAGGATTTTGAAATGTTTTTGAAAGAAGTCTCTTATGATTTAATGCTGAAAATTCAGTCAATTGAAATATTGTTGCAAATTTTTTTTTAAATTATATTTGAGCATATCTTAAAAAGTAATGTATTCCTATGATGGCAAACCTGAATTTTCAGCAGCCATTAATTACAGTTTTCAGTGTCTCATGATCCTTCAGAAATTAAAATGCTGATTGGTGCTTAATTATTAATAATAGTTCTAAATATTTTTGTGAAAACAGTGAAATGTTTTTCAAGATTCTTTGATGAATAGAATGATCAAAAGCATTTATTTGAAATAGAAACCATTTGTAACATTATAATAACATAATATTGTCTTTACTGTCACTTATAATCAATTTAATGCATCTTTGTTGAAGAAAAGTATTAATATATATTTAAAATAAGGTTTCAATGGTAGTGTGTCGCAATTTACACAAAAATATTAAGCAGCAACTGCTTTAAACATTGATAATAATAAGTAATGTTTGTTGAGCAGCAAATCAGCAATTGGAATGATTTCTGAAGAATCATGTGACACTGAAGACTGGAGTAAGATCAAAAATGCAGCTTTGCATCATGGGAATACATTTTATTTTTAAATGTATTCAAATAGAAAACAGCTCTTTTAAATTGTAATTATATTTCTATTAGTTAGAAATAGTTTTTACAGTTTTTTTTTTCAGTTTTTTTCAGTTCAGTTTTTTGCCTTGGTGAGCATAAGAGACTTCTTTCAAAAACATTATTCCAATCTTTTGTCCGGTAATCTATGTGTGTGTGTGTGTGTGTGTGTGTGTGTGTGTGTGTGTGTGTGTGTGAGAGAGTATGTGTGACTCAGCGACTGGCTTCCAGTGTGTCAAAGTGAAATATATCAAATGTAAATGAGGTTGTGTTATCACGCAGCGTGGACTGATGTGATAAGACGGCATGTTGTGTGTATTGCCCTTGTGTGTGCACACTTATTTGTGTGTGGGCAGGAGGACGATGCAAGAGGGCTCAGCTGCTGCTTAAACTCTAGTTGGCAAACATGGCCGGTGGTGCAGTGTGTACGTTAGGCCTTCGGTTTTGTGTGTGTGCTCGATCCATATGTGACCATTTCTGTCTTTGTCTGATAGAATGCAGATCATTTCACTCTGGATAGCGCCACCCTGGAGGACGGCAAGGGAAAGTGCCCCTACGACCCCGCCAAGGGTCATACAGGCCTCATTGTTGGTGAGTCACACGTTTCCGACATGCAAAAACCTGCATTATTATTCTTGTGTCTTGTGTGTGGGTGTCCTTTTGTGTTCGTGCAGCCTGTGGATGCATTTATGCCTCCCCTCTTCCCACACTCGGGAGAGAATGGAGTCCCTCTTTAATATCTCATAACCATGAGGCTGTAGACAGGAGTGCGTGCATGTGCGCCTGTTCCCGCTCTAAGCGTTCTTCTCCTTTCCTAGACAAAGAGTTGTACTCTGCCACCCTCAATAACTTTCTGGGCACAGAGCCCGTAATCCTGAGAAACCTGGGACAACAACATTACAGCATGAAGAGTGAATACCTACCGGCTTGGCTCAACGGTGAGTCTGAAAACACACACATACACAAAATATATGTCATGCCTCTGCTGCACAGACCAGCTTATGTTGTCCTGGTGCACGTGGATGACCAGCTTTACCAGCACCAGAACAGTCAATAAACCAAGTTGCTTCATCAAACATGGAGTACTGAGTTTTCTGTATTCAGTTGTTGGTAACTTAATGCGATCCTACATTATCTGAATTCAGCCTGTTGGCATATATAAATATAATTTATCAATTTACATTTTTTACAACATTTAAAATATATTTAAAATCTACATAAAAACATTAAAATATATAGTATTTAAAATTTTTAATTTTTACAGCATCTGTTAGCTCATAGAATAAACCTTGTTGCTTCTTTGGACATGGATTACTGAGTTGTCTGGATTCAGTTGTTGGTGACTTTCGTTTCATTATCGTTTCATTCTCCAAAACTCATCTCTGAGTCGTTGTCATAGCAACAGGTCCATAAGCTCAAGCCTGGTTTGTTTAATAAACAGAATTAGATTTCGGCTGTTAAAATCTGTCCCAGCCTCTGCATCGTTCTTGTGAGCGCACCCTGTTGTACCAGAGGATGGAATAATGTATTATTATAATTCTTTTAATAATAGCCTAATTTAAATAAAAATAATCATATTCTTGACAATAATAGACATAGCTGTTTTACTCAATGTGAAGTAATAATTTCCCTCACATTAGCTGTGCTCACACTTCTGATCTGTGCATTAACTGCAGCGCAGACATTGTGTGCTGGTCTTTGGTTCTCATCAGCTCAGGAGTTGCTGTCTGTCGTGCCATTAGAGAAGTGTACCTAGTGTTTTTACATAATAAGAAATCATTTATGACTTTTGTTGTTTCCCGTCCACATTTCCGGGTTTTAAAAAGAGCTTTTATGTGTCAAGTTCACCTGGATGCATTAGCAACTGACAGTAAAATAAAAAAACACATGTAACCTGTAGTACTGCAAGGGAAATGAAAATGTAAATATAATGTAACAGTTAAATATTTACACATTTAATTAATCCCCAACTTTCAGCCTGCTCTTTCTCCTTGTAGTTGCCTTGGCAGTGTTTTGTTGCTCTTTTAGGTCCAGAAATTCCTGGTAAACTTTAAAAATAGTGAATAGTAACAAGATGTGTAGCCAAGTAATACTCAGAATTTGTGCTCTGCATTTAACCCATCCAATTGCACACACATAGCAGTGAGTAGTGAACACACACCCAGAGTAGTGGGCAGCCATTTTTGCTGCGGCAACCGGGGAGCAGTTTGGGGTCCAGTGCCTTGCTCAAAGGTCTCACCTCAGTCATTGAGGGTGGAAGAGAGTGCTGTACATTCACTCCCCCACCTATAATCCCTGCCGGTACCAAGATTCGAACCTGCGACTTTTGGGTTGCAATGCCGACTCTCTAACCAATAGGCCACGATTTCGTGTTACTTCTTTACCTACTTCTTGTTTGGCAGAACAATGTGAAGAATTGTATTTTTCAAGTAAGATGTTTTATATTATATTAAATTATATTATACCCTAAATGCTACCATTCAAAAGTTTGGGGTCAGTAAAACATTTTTACAAGAAATTTTTATTTTTATTCAGGAAGAACACATTAAATTGATCAAAAACGTCATCACAGATTTTCACATTGTTACAGAAGGTTTCTTTTTCAAATAAATGTTTGAAATTCAAAGAATCCTAAAAACAAATACCATGTTTCACACAAAAAATATTAAGCAGCACAACTGTTTTCAACACTGATAATAGTAATATCTGAAGTATCATGTGACACTGAAGACTGGCGTAATGATGCTGAAAATTCAGCTTTGCATCACAGAGATGAATGAGAAAATATGGTAGTCATTATTACGTAAGTGAATGTATTCATATTGTCTATATGCACAGATTCATATATAAAATAGTAATTGTCATATTTCTTTTTTTTTAGTATATTGTCTCAAAGACTCATTCCAGGTGTGCTAATCAAATCCAATCATGTGTCTAAAGAACCGAATCAGCCAGAGAGGAATTACCACAATTAAAATATCTGGTCTTCAGCATATTATTTCAGATAAAACAGTATTATGCGATGTACAAGTAACATGGTTACTCCGCAGGGTTAATCCGAAATTAGCTCAATAAACAATGTCCCAAGGTGGAAGCCCAAGATCTTTAATCTGTTCATCAAGTAACCATCAGCTCCTTATCTGTTAAGCGCTGTGTCCTCAATTCTAACACATCCTTCCATATCTTTCCCTGTTGTCTGGTACAGAGCCAAACTTTGTGGGTTCGGCGTTGGTCCGGGAAAGCCGCAACAGTAAAGATGGAGACGATGATAAGATCTACTTCTTCTTTAGCGAGAGAGCAGTGGAGCTGGACTGCGACAGCGATCTGACAGTGGCACGGGTGGCACGTGTGTGTAAGGTGAGAGCATTTAAAGTATATGACGAGAAGGTTGTCGAGTAAATTTAGCTCTAGGGTGAATGTACCTTTATGAAGTGTCCTGCAAGCCACTTTGAAATAAAAGGCTGTTGAATGGCCTCTTGTTTCACTTTTCAGGGAGACCTGGGAGGCACACGGACTCTACAGAAGAAGTGGACCACCTTTCAGAAAGCTCGGCTGATGTGTTCTTTCCCCGAGCGCCACATCACCTTCAATAACCTGCGTGCTGTCTTCACCCTGCCCGGG
The DNA here is from genome assembly GCF_001515645.1 of Sinocyclocheilus grahami. NCBI lineage: Eukaryota > Metazoa > Chordata > Actinopteri > Cypriniformes > Cyprinidae > Sinocyclocheilus > Sinocyclocheilus grahami. The sequence continues at coordinate 215,345 of NW_015505613.1, read as the reverse complement.
GCGGACTGGAGGAGCACTAACTTCTACGGCATCTTTCACGCGCAGTGGTGAGCGAACCCTCCTGCCATGCCAGTCCGTGTCATAAATATTTCTCTCTCTTCCACTTACTGTCATAGTTGTGAAAGTCGCTCTGTCCTCTGCTTGTATAAAAGTATCACCATGCCAAACATCCAGCCGTGTTCGTCAAGTGAAGAAAATGCTGCACTGTCATTATGTTGACTGTAAGGCTATTACTGTAATAAACCAGCCAGTGTAGCGCAGTCATTTAGTTCAGACTGACTGACTACTTTTTCCTCTCTTTTTCTTCATCCTTTACTCTCTCTCTCAGGGGGGATGTGGATGTGTCTGCTGTGTGTCAGTACCAGATCGGAGAGGTGAAAAATGTGTTCGACGGGCCGTATAAGGAATACAGGGAGTCGTCTCAGCGATGGGGCCGATACACTGGCACCGTGCCCAGTCCACGACCTGGAGCGGTGAGCTTAGCAGCCGTTGTGATGGGAGGCATGGAGGGTGTCCGTGACTAAGCAGTCGGCTAAATATAGATTTTTGTACATACAGTAATTTTTCACCCCATAAATCAGAACTTAATGAGTGTCCTGTTGGATTACAACGTTTTAGAAATATTTTATCAAAGATTTTGTGTGAGAGTAACAAAGTTACAAAGTAACAAAGTTTGTCGAAAAGGTGATTTGGAAAACTCTTTTGTGTAACTTTGGAAAAGGGGTATAGTGATGTTTACCAGGGTTCTGGGTCATTCATAACTGAACTGAAAATACCATTTACAAATATTTACAAACATTGTTTTTTACTTTAGAACAAACACTTAATTTAGCAGAAACACATAAAATTGATCAAAAGAGAAAGTAGACTTTGACATACTTTTACAAAAACCCACACACATATACTGTACATATATATATATACACACTGTATGTGTGACCCTGGACCACAAAACCAGTCTTAAGTCGCTGGCGTATATTTGTAGCAATAGCCAAAAATACATTGTATAGGTCAAAATTATCGTTTTTTCTTTTATGCCACAAATCATTAGGATATTAAGTAAAGATCATGTTCCATGAAGATATTTTGTAAATTTCCTACTGTAAATATATTAAAACTTAATTTTTGATTAGTAATATGCATTGCTAAGAACTTCATTTGGACAATTTTAAGGGCGATTTTCTCAATATTTAGATTTTTTTGCACCCTCAGATTCCAGGTATTCAAATAGTTGTATCTCGGCCAAATATCTTTCTATTCGAACAAACTATACATCAATGGAAAGCTTATTTATTCAGCTTTCAGATGATGTATAAAACATTTTAATATATTAAAACATGTCATGTATGTATATATATATATATATATATATAAAATGTTCCCCACATAAATGCTGTTCGTTTGAAATTTATCCAGAAAAAAATATTTATCATGGTTTCTACAAATATTAAGCTGCACAGTTGTTTTCAACATGGATGATAATAAGAAGAAATATTTCTTGAGCAGCAAACCAGCATATTAGAATGATTTCTGAAGGAACATGTGACACTGAAGACTGGAGTGATGATGCTGAAAATCATGCAGCTTTGCTATTACTTAAATAAATTCTATACCTGTATATTAAAAATAGAAAACAGTTATTTTAAATTGTAATAATGTTTATAATATTACTGTTTTTGCTGTATATTTGATCAAATAAGTGCAGATTTGGTGAGCAAGAGAAAAAAAAATCTTATGATTGCAATCAGGATGCTTGTAGTTGAATTTACATTAATTTAAAATGAAAGAGAAATTTATATTGCTTTTTTATCTAAAATGTAAAAAAGGTTTGCTTTTCTAATAAATCTGCAAAAATGTCAACAATTCTGTGTTTTTCTGTCAATATGGGGTGCTGTGTGTACATTAATGAGGAAAAAAAATTAACTTAAATGATTTTAGCAAATGGCTGCAATATAACAAAGAGTGAAAAATTTAAGGGGGTCTGAATACTTTCCGTATATCTCACTGTATATCTCATCACATTAACTTTTATACAATATAAGTTTTATTGACCAAGGCAGAAGAGCACTTCATTTCCCATAATTCTTTCTTCTTCCTTCTATTCCAATTCATAGTTCCTGTGGGGTGTATTTTAAATTGTATGATTTAAGATGTATGATGAAAAAAAATACTTGTCATATACAATCTCAGAAATAAAGGTACAAAAGCTTTCACAAAGGTACAAGCATGTACCTTTTGAAAAGGTACCGCCCCAGTGACAGATTTTGTACCTTTATTTTTGAGAGTGTATGATGTGCTGTATTGTTAAATAAAAATCCCTAATCAAGTAAATATACTTTTCTTTCTTGTTCTTTCCACAGTGCATTACAAACTTTGACAGGGAAAACGGCTACAACAGTTCTCTACAGCTGCCTGACGCTACGCTAAACTTTGCCAAGAAGCATCCGCTAATGGAAGACCGGGCTGAAGCTCGTCCCCTGCTGCTTACTAAAGGGATCAACTTCACCCGACTAGCTGTGGACAGAGTGAGCTCACTGGACCAGAGATCCTACAGCATGCTCTTCATAGGCACAGGTATGTTATTGAAAGTGAAAGACGTAAATGTATTAATGTACGAAACATTACATGGCAAATAAAAGCAGTATTTCTTCGTCAAGAGGGTTATTTGACAGTTTCCTGCATCGTCTTCCTTGTTCCTTTGTCCTTTTTTGCACAAGTGTGAATAGCGAAGCCAAAGAAACCATTTTATTAGCCATAATGTTGTATCCAAGTGGGAAAGACAATTCATTCCTGTCATGCAGGAAGGTCAGTCCTTCAAATAAAAACTGAAAAGATGTATTTGGCCTTGGTAATCTCACATAAACACACTCACACTCAAGGCTCAACCATGTGCATCTCTTTAAAGCATCCAATGAATCCAGTATTGCACCAATTTTGCCGTTTTTTAATAATTATTCTGAAGTATTCTTCATCATATTAAACAACACATTAATTAAGAGACTTTATGAATGTTATTATACAATATATTTTTATTATAAAACAAATGCTTTAAAATATATTTTTAAACTTAAAAAATGTGTGACTATTTAAAATAACTAGTGAAGGCAAAAAGTGTTTTATGACATTAATTTAGACACTGCATGAATATTATTATTGAATATATTTTATAATAAGTATACATTTTTAAATATATTTTAATATTTTATTTAAAATTACTATGGAAACAAAAAGTTTTATGACATTATATTAACTGAAAAAACTATGTGAATATTATTATAAAATATATTTGTATAATATATAATATATTTTTATATATTAAAAAAGTTTTTGTCATATCGCAGAATGATTTAAAATCACTAGTTAAGACAAAAAGGGTGTTATGACATATTAGTTCAGAAACTGCATACATATTATGTGTGTGTGTGTGTGTGTGTGGGGCAGAGAGAACCAGAGTCTTGGACTGAGGATTAAGAGTGAACATAGATACTCTGACATGAGCAAAAGTGGCAGGGTGGATTTATAAAGCAGACCCTGTAGCTCTTCCACTCTCCTCCGTTATCCCTTTTCCACACTCTCCCTTTTTTCTCCATACTGAGAGAGGGGTCAGTGGCACATTATCTGTAACAAGCACTGTGTGAGAGGACGGGATAAAGTACACACACACACACATACGGAGTTATGATAGGTCATGGCACCAGCTGGGGTGTATTAAATTTTCCTGCCGGTAATCGGCGTAACCTTGTTCTTAAAATCCAATGACGGAGAGATATGCCATGTGTTGATGATGCATTAATGGACTATTTGTCTCTCCTCTCTTGCCTTTTTCCCTCTCTGTCCCCATTCCATTATTTCTCCCCCTCTGCATATAATCTATCCCCCGTCTTTCCACCCGGTCTCATTGTTTGTCGTTCAGCGGATGGATGGCTCCAGCGTGTCGTGATTTTGGGTTCAGAGGCTTATGTGATAGAAGAGATCCAGCTGTTTGATCGGCAGCAACCAGTGGACAGCCTCACCATCTCGCACAGCAAAGTAATTTCTGATCTGTTCTCTTGCTGAGCCAATCTCTTTGAACCCAGCTCTCCTGCCTGTCTAGCATTAACCGGTTTTGTTCAAACCGAGTAGGAAAACAGAATGCACTGATAACTGAAAATAATTTACTTTCTTGTATTGTTTTCCTTCATTTATTCACAAATCTTTCCATTCTTTCTCCACAGAAGTATTTGTACATTGGCTCACGCTCTGAGGTTCTTCAGCTGCCCTTGGCAAACTGCAGCCGGTACCATTCACAGCCAGACTGCCTGCTGTCCCGAGACCCGTACTGTGCCTGGGACAGCGAGGGACGTGCATGTGTCCGCATCGACCTCCACCGCGGGTAAATTCATCTATCTTTTAGTTAGTTCTGCCACTAGCATCCTTTCACCATCATCCATCCACTCCTTTTCTCGTGTCTGTTGTGCTCTCCTTTTTGTTTTCTTTCCGTTTCTACTCTTGCTCTCCTCCACCGTTCACTCCTCATCATTTTGCAAAGGCTTTCCCTTTCCACCCCCTCTGTTCTCCTCCACAGGTCCCTCTTTGTACTTTTAAGCTGCATCCCTATAGCAGTGTGTCTAACAGCCTTCTGACACATCATCAATATTTGTGCTCCCCCCCACAGCTCCACATCCACACTCTCGCAGGACCTCATGCTGGAGAGGTTCAACCGAGGAAAAGCCAAGTTTGATAAGCCTTTCTCCATCCCCAGTCCTGGTACGTCACAGACTTACGCTGCCCCCTGCAGGCTCCCTGTAGTGAGTGGTTTTCCATTAGAGGGTCACACACACTTTTACGGCAGTGTTTAATCAGGTCAATGAGATTACTACTACTACAAAAAAAATATATATATACAGTGTATATATATATAGAGAGAGAGAGAGAGAGAGCGAGAGAGAGACCTTGCAAGCCACTTTAATTACCAAAAGTATAAACCCATCATACATTAATTAACATCATGAAGACATTAAGGAGTAAAATGTAGAGGGGGAAAAAAACAAATTACATTCAAACATAAATCTTAAGAGATCCATCATCATCAATTCCACAGATACATTGATTTACTCCCCATACGTTACTAAAAGTTTCTAAATCTTCCAACAAGTGATAAAATGCATATTCTATTTCCAATCTTGATTTTATTAAACCCTTTAAAATTAACACAGCATCAGTTGACCCCACACCACTGAGTTTACTTTTACGCCATATTGCCATTTTAGCTTGTCCAAACAAAAAAAAATTTTTGTTTTCTATTCCAGCAATATTTGGGTCCATAAATAAAAAACATCAAAGAAAAAACCTCCCCCAAAGTTTGACACCATTGCTCTGTTTGAGCAAACAATTGCTGTAGTCTCATACATTGACAAAATAAATAATTTATTATCATATATTAATGTTTTCTGTTTTATTCCCCCAGATCATTCTAGGTTGAGAAATGTGACTGTGGTTGTTGGGTCAGATCTGGTATTGCCCTGCCATCTGGTTTCCAACTTGGCCCAGCCCTTCTGGGAGCTCAACGAACGTGAGCTCGCCCTGGTAGAAGGTGAGGCCGTGGGGCCCCGATTCGACCGAGCCCTCCGTGCCCTCGTTATCCCCCAAGCCGGTCCCCTTCAAGCAGGCCGCTACATTTGCTATTCGGAGGAGCAGGGCGTGAAGTTCCAGACGGAAAGATACCAGGTTGCGGTGGTAGCCAGCGCGCCCGTCTTCATGGAGGCCCGCGCTCCTGATGGCAGCATGGGTTTGTTCTGGGTCCTGGTGATCACTTTGGGTGCTGCTTGTCTGTTGCTGCTAATCGTGTCTTTGTACCTTCGTAGAAGACTGAAGTTGGCACTGGGCAAAGGAGCGGAAATGAAACCGCTGGAGAGCACTTTAGTGTACCCCATTACTTTACCCAAAGAGCCTCCCAGCCGGCCGTCATTTGTGCCAAGCAAGATGGCGAACGATGAGGATCGCTTCTGGGAAACAGGGGCCAATTACTACTATTCAGACGGCTCCCTGAAAATCGTGCCTGGGCATGCAATGTGCTCCACCGGAAGCTCGGCATCTCCGAGCGCCATTCCTGGTCAGCCCATTCACTCGCCAAGCAGGTTGAGCCTCACCAACATTCGGAACTCAGGCACCAACGGATACATCCGCCTGAATCTGAGCACGGCCGGAGAGGAGAGAACGAGCATGGGAGCGGGAATGGCAATTGGAATGGGGAGCGGACTCGGGCTGGGCGGCCGAGAGAATGATTACTCCAGTCCGTTCAAAGAGGAGCTCCGGAAAACTCTGCAGCAGAGGAGCGTGCTTCCCGACGCCAATCCCGAGGAGTCTTCTGTGTAGATCTCACAGGAACCACAGAAAACCTCACCTACCTCCCTCCTGCTTGGGGAACTCTCTTCATCCTACTCGCAACCTATTTCTTCTCTGTCAACACCTCTTTGCAGTGGCAAACATCTCCCGTGCCATAAGGCCACCGCACTTCATGACATTCCCAAGGATTATTCTGGTTCTCACACTACTAACACTCAACTGAGATTGAACACAACTCCAAAAACTTTTGTAAATGTCTGTATTTAAAGGACCAGACCGACAGGGCCTCGAGTTGATCTTGGCTAACAGGCGAACACAGGTACATCTCTGAGAGGAACCCAAACAGTCAAATGTAGCCATCAGTTGGATCTGCGTAGGGCAGACGTCTGACAAAGGATCTGAATCATTTGGCAAGCTGGAGGATACGGAGTTATTTTTGACATCTAGAGGTTGTTTGCCTCAGGTGTTTGGACACGTTTTTTGCACCCTTTTATGGGTAACGCATTACAGAGAGGAGACAAGGACATGCATAAACTCAAATCGCTAGATGACAATCACGCTCTTTTCTCATGAGGAAAGCAGAGGAGAAATTAAAGAGAAGAGAGGGGAAAAACAACTGTAAAACCGAAACAGGACTTGAATAATGAACAAATACTTTGCCTTTCTTTCTTTACAGCTCAAAAACTTTTTTTAAACATTGTCTTTTTTTCTGAGAATGTGTACTGAGACTTGCAGCACTAATTAATTGTGAGGTTTTTCCATATCTGTTTATTGCAACTGTTAAAGAAGGACTTCTTCTTCTTCTTCTTCTTCTTTTTTTACGATTAATAGTTTCATCTGAAATGTGAAAGATTACCAGTGGTAGTAGCATGAGGAAGGTGTGAACTGAATGTTGTACTGAGACTGTGTTGGATGTGACAGCAAGTGCATTATTGTATATATTTGGCTTGAACTGCCAAATGAAGTACAACCCGTGTTTGCCTACATGATAAACCAGGTGAATGAAGCCACATGATGGAATGAAACTTTATTTCTGGAATGGTAAAGAAGACTCCGCCCACATTCTGAAGCCGAATTGTTCTCCACGAAAGGGATCCTTCAAAGACTACAAGGGACTGGACTTTTAAAATAAGTCCGGAATGAGTGGCATAGGGCAACGGCTGATCAAACACAGGTAAGACTACACCAAATCATACCTTTTATTTGGGATGCTTACTTTATTTGAAATTCTATGAAGATATTGAAATTGTACATTCCCATTCAAAAGTTGCGTTAAGTTTTTTTCCTATTTTTCAAAAAAGTCTCTCATGTTCATTAAGGCTGCATTTATTTGATCAAAAATGCAGTAAAGTAGAGCTAAACTCTTCAGGACACCGGCCCTCCAGGACCGAGTTTGGACACCACTGGTCTACATAGTGCTTTTCATGATGCTTCTGCTAGAAATATTTACAGTCAGTGTTTTGCTAACCTCATGGAGTCCAGACACAACACTTTGGACAATAACCAAAAGTGCAGTATCTGCTGCTTAGTGTCTATATTTTTCTCTATATACTGTGCATTTGAACACCCTCACAGGTACAGGTGACAGAACAGCCACGAGCCGCACGCGCAGAAGCCACAGCTGTAAAACATCAGCAGTCTGGACTGAGTGCATCATCACTTTCTACACAGCTGGGCCTCCAATTCACAGCTGACTATAAAAGGAGGAGAGGAAGAGATAGAGCCATTATCTGGACATTCTAAACTTAGCTTTCTAAGTTGACACTGTATCTTTTTACTATCCACCATTGATATATACACTTTCATGTATTTTTATTAATTTTTTTTTAAAAGACTTCATGCTTTTATTCAACCAAGGATACTTCAAATCAAAAGTTGCAGTAAAGATATTTATGAGGTTTTTTTCTATTTCAAATAAAAGCTGTTCTTTTGGACTTTGTATTCATCAAAGAATCCTGGGTACAGGTGACAGAACAGCCACGAGCCGCACGCGCAGAAGCCACAGCTGTAAAACATCAGCAGTCTGGACTGAGTGCATCATCACTTTCTACACAGCTGGGCCTCCAATTCACAGCTGACTATAAAAGGAGGAGAGGAAGAGATAGAGCCATTATCTGGACAAGTTTAGCTTTCTAAGTTGACACTGTATCTTTTTACTATCCACCATTGATATATACACTTTCATGTATTTTTATTAATTTTTTTTTAAAAGACTTCATGCTTTTATTCAGCCAAGGATACTTCAAATCAAAAGTTGCAGTAAAGATATTTATGATTTTTTTTTCTATTTCAAATAAAAGCTGTTCTTTTGGACTTTGTATTCATCAAAGAATCCTGACTGTCGTTTTGCATATAATGGCAGAAAGTGACCACAGGCTGTCAAGCTCCAAAAAGGACAGAAAAATTATATAGCTCATATGATTTAGAGACTATAATCCTTTGAAGTAATATGAGTGCTTGTGAGTAAAAGATTCAAATTTAATTCACACTAATGCATATTCACACTTGTTGTGCAGCAGATTATCACATAAGAACCAATGGTGTCAAACACTAATGAGATGTTAAAGCTGCAGCAGAAGGAAAGCTTTGCATTTTGACTTTAAATCACAAAAATTCCACTGAAAAAAAAGCCAAATAGTTTAAAGGTTATCTGGTGTGTTTTTCAAATGTGTCACTGTTAACCAATATTAGGCATTGACTCATAGAAGTGTCTTTTTTCTTTCCATATTTGTAGCCAGTTGCATGTTAACACATCTCCTGCCATCATGTGCCTGAAAAAAAAAACTTTGTTGTGTATGTATGGCAACACATGCAGCAGTTTTTGATATGCACCTGCTCTTTTCTTCTGTATCCATTTCTTATCAAATTTTCCTTGTAGTTGAAAGTACATTTACATTCATGCATTTGGTAGATACTTTTGTCCAAAGCTACTTACAGTGCATTCAAGCTATACATGCTAATCAGTATGAAACTGTGACCTTGATTGTTAAAGTAGTAGTCTCTTTGCAATTTCAAACGGCATGTCCAAGCCTGCCAGATCTACAAAAGACACTATACACCAGTCAATTAGCTTACTAAAATGTGTCAAAGAAAACGAAGGTGACAATCGTAAGCAGCAAACATGTGCGATCAAAGAAGACACCAGACAGTTTCTACAGACATCCACACTTAGCTCAATCTCTCACAAAGAGACACCTCCAGTAAAATAGAGCGAGATATTTCAAGATCACACGATTTATTTCCTTCGAGATGGAGGCTGCTTGCAGTGCCTGACTGAATATCTTAAGGAATAAATTATGACTGATCAGTTTCGTTTAAAGCAGCTTTTGATCTTGCACTCGGCAACCTATAAACTGTGTCATTCCCTTTCACATAAACAGATACAAAATGCAAATTTACTGTTTGGTAGGTTTTTAGAGTAACATGGGAAAACTCTAATTACAAACTGACTAAATAACAGAAGCAGGATATAATGTGATTATCGGCTCTGCTTTAAAACCCTGCTAACAAGACAAAGTGTGTGTGTGTGTCTGTATGTGTGTGTGTGTGTGTGTCTGTCTGTGTGTGTGTGTGTGCTAAAGTTAGAGGCAAACTGCTAATAAGAAATCAAAGTGGTGTTCTGCAGCCCAGCTTAATGTGTGTGTGTGTGTGTGTCTGTCTGTGTGTGTGTGTGTGCTAAAGTTAGAGGCAAACTGCTAATAAGAAATCAAAGTGGTGTTCTGCAGCCCAGCTTAATGCTAGCACAGGCATCAAAGAATTAATGTGAAAAAACATACAAGCTCTCAACAATATTTGACAGAATTGGGGTGCGCGGCAAGAACACGTCAAAGAGACAGTGACTCAGCCATAACTGTCACTGGATCCAAATTAGTGGATATCAGCGGTGCTTACGGTGAAAGTCGATGCTAAACCAATTCTCTAACTTTACATGATGTGTCAAACCTTCCTGCAACGCCTTCTTTCACATCACTAACTCTCAGACACTTCATGTCAAGATGTTCTTTGGTACTTTTGTTTTAAATTGGTAAGCTGTCTTTATTTTATCAACTTGGTTTTCAGATTTTCAGTGTTAGAGTACAACAAATGCCAACAAAAATATGCAATCAAATATTTTAATAATTACATTGTTTTATTGATTTTATTTTAAATTAATCATTCAAATTAATTTATGAACTGGGAAATGACATTCAAACTGACAATTTTTTGATCATATTAATCAAAATATTAAAAGGTCTATTCATTTGTCCATTTGAAAAGTAACTTTTTATATTTTCATTTTTTTTAACGCAGTTTAATTAAATAACAATATTGAAATGTCTATATATTTATCCATTTAAAAGGGGTAATTTATTTATATTTTCATTTTTTAAATGCAATTTAAGTAAAAAAAAATATTTAAATGTTTATTCATTTGTTCATTTTAAAAGTAATTTATTTATATTAAATTTTTTTAATTCATAAGAAAAATAAAAATAATTTTTTTTTATAAAATACAAGTATTTTTAAGTCTAGTCTTCTGGTACAAAAAATACTGTGGTGATTCCATGGTACTGAATGATACATTCATTTGGCATCCCAAGGCACTTCAAAGAATAACATAGCATTACCATGGTATACAGTATTACATATTCATAGTACAGTATATTATGAACAAAAACATGCTATTACCACAGTGCCAAATTCAAAAAGGCATAGTAAATTTTAAGTACTTGAATAAATTTCAGGAATCAAAATATTGCTATGAAGGATTCATCTCTGCTATTCTCAAATCTCTGTACTGCATTTATGTCTCAAGTGACCTTTGCTTGTATTTGTTTATGCCACTTATTGTTAGCGGAGAATTAGCTTTGGTTTTTATGGCACACAGATAATGATGTTGGCAGGGCATAACAGACAAATGTCACTCTTTAAGTCAAAAAGGTCAAACGAACATGCAACAAAAAGGCATTTTCATTATTAACTGTATTTATCACTACAAAAACTCATCAATATGAAATGTCAGTTAATGAGGAAGCATTTAACTGACAGTTAGAGAGTACCATAGCCTGAAGCAGCCTCCTCTATGTCCTGAACCACCTGGGCTCCCCTGACACGTATACGTCTGGATCCTGTTTGGGTCCAGGATCCTGATCCATTCATCACAATCAGACCAGAGCATCTCCACGCCGACCCAGCAGAAACAAACGTCACTCCATCCATCTGCCTGTGGATCAGTCTTTCCAAGAAACAGGACAAAGTTTTCATAATGCACAAACACCTGTCAGACCTCGTATCTGTGAGTCCTGACAGACCTCAGGGTTTTCTTCTCCCTGATCACTAAATACTGCACATCTGCTCCGGCAACTGCTAAAACATGCATATCACATTACTTGAATTGGAATGAGCACTATCAATGATGTATCCATCTACAGATGTCTGATCTGAAACTACTGTTCAAAAGCCTGTGGTCTGTACGATTTTTTTTTTTTTTTTTTTTTACAAAATACCTTTGTGCTCACCAGGGCTGCATTTATTTGATTAAAAAAATACAATAAGAACTGTAAGATTGTGGAAATATTACTACAATTTAAAATTATGTTTTTTTTTCATGTTTTAAAGTAATTTGATGGCAAAGCTATAAATCTTTCTTCACATTATAAATGTCCTTACTGTCACTTTTGATCAATTGAATCCATCCTTGCTGCATCAAAAGTATTAATTTCTTTCAAAAACAAATCGTACTGACTTCAATCTTTTGAATGGCGCTGCCTACACTGTAAAAAGAATTCCGTAAAATTTACGGTAAAAAAAACGGCAGCTGTGGTTGCAGGAATTTGACCGTAAAAGCTACGGTAGCAACCTCGGTTTTGTGGATTTAACTTAAATTTACAGTATAATACCGTAATTTCATACAAAATACCTTTGTGCTCACCAGGGCTGCATTTATTTGATTAAAAAAATACAATAAGAACTGTAAGATTGTGGAAATATTACTACAATTTAAAATTATGTTTTTTTTTCATGTTTTAAACTAATTTGATGGCAAAGCTATAAATCTTTCTTCACATTATAAATGTCCTTACTGTCACTTTTGATCAATTGAATCCATCCTTGCTGCATCAAAAGTATTAATTTCTTTCAAAAACAAATCGTACTGACTCCAATCTTTTGAATGGCGCTGCCTACACTGTAAAAAGAATTCCGTAAAATTTACGGTAAAAAAACGGCAGCTGTGGTTGCCGGAATTTGACCGTAAAAGCTACGGTAGCAACGTCGGTTTTGTGGATTTAACTTAAATTTACAGTATAATACCGTAATTTCATTAACTAATATAATGTTAATATACCAACCTGTTGAAGTACTGAAATCTGTTTTGTACCTTTGTAATACACTGATAACCTCCAAATGCAGGTGGTGTTGAGAAAGTCACATGAACCAAAGCTCATCACAAGCAGTTTTTAAATAATAACATGTATAGAAGGTGCACAGTGTCATTCACACAAACGCTAAACACCATCATGGTAACACATGAAACTGAAATAATGCAATAAACATTCATTTAACAGCATTAGGTGTAACATACAACCCTAATATAAAAAACTGATAAGAAAAAAAATAAGAAGAAACATAGTTATTTCAACAACAAAACATCAAATTTGAAATGTAATGCAGGGAATTCTGGGAATGTCAATTTACGGTTATTCACTGTAAATTATACGGTATTTTTCACTTACAAAAACGGTATACTACCGTAAAATTAATGTCCAATACATGTAATGTCTGATACAGTTTTTCACCGTATATAGTAGGGGAATTTACCATTAACCATTTAACAGGTTTTTACTGTAGCATTTTTACAGTCTTTTACCGTTAAATTCACGGTCATTTTTTACAGTGTATCTGTAGTCTTGAGCTCTACAGCATTGTACCAAACAGTACTGTTCGTTTTTGTTGTTGTTTTGCCATTAGGTTGCGATTAATAAATGTAATATTTTCAGAACACCAGGCTACTGTGTCCAACCCTGGAGAAACATGCTTTGTGTCCTGCATAATGATGCAGTAATGGCATCTAGCAGCAGCAGATGAAGCTCACCAACCAAACCCTGCCGACCTGCAGTGCGCCATCAGAAACTCAACAGAGTTAAACCGGTTCTGCTTGCATGTCAGAGGTTAAAACGTGTTTTAGGTTGAAACAGTTTAAAAGATGTTTTGCACACTAAGACAGCATGCAGAGAAAATGGCTGCTCACTGGGAAACTATAACTTTAGACAGGCTTTAGAAATGACAGCTCGACAAATAGCAAATGAAAAAAGCATTTTCATTTTGGGGTGAAATATCTTTTTTTTAAATACTTGAAATACGTTTAGACTGTAATGTACAGTTTTAGGGATTATGTATTTATTTATGTATTTATTTATTTATTTTGTCTGTTCTTACAGCCACGTGTTACATATGACGTCTAGCACATTTACATTTTTATTGAGAAAATGTTTCTAAAAATACTTTTTGCGACATAAACACATTTTAAAACATCTCAGAACTACACATACCGTGACAAAGTGCAACAGGCCCATTCGGTGAGCCTGAATATGATTGGCCGTTTTGAAGCACATGACCCATTTTCTTTAATCTGATTGGCTGATTCATATGAACAGGGGGTTGTTGCCAGATAGAGAGCTAGATGCGTTAGAAGCAGTAGTGCGTTCTCGTGTCCTGAATATACAAATACAAAAACACATTTAATATGCAGTAATATATATATATATGTCTTCAAGATTAGTGGCTGTAAAAATAAGTCGTTTATTTTAAGTATAATCCAAGTGCTTTGGGGTTCCTCAACAGCGGAAGGATATTTGCGCCGTTTTAACGTGCGGTAAGGAGCGAAGTTTGAATATTTCACTACTATACATTTGTTTTTACATATTAAACGAAACATTTCGATATCTAAACAAAGTTGTATTTATGTTATTAGTTACACTGCTGGGTAAAACCATGTAGATATGTAACCTTTCTTAAAGTAGATGTTACACATCGCTGGCCTGATGTTTTGAGACGTTAACAGACGTGTATAAATGAATGGAAGATCTTGTGATATATATATATATATTAGTATGACAGTCTCTCATCTTCAGTACATTTATGGACTTAGATCTCATATCTTATATACTGTACTCAAGAATGGAGGTTACTGAAGCCATGGACAGCAGAACACCACTGGCAGCCCTGTCTCCCTCACAGCAGAACACTGAAGCTGGAGAATGGGATTTCTCCAAACTCACTCCTTCACAGTTTGGCATATCAACAGACAGCTTCTTACCGTCCTCCAAGATTAAAGGTTAACTACAATAAACTGGATTTAATAATGTTCTTCCTCATGTATCACTGATTAATCGAGTCATGTAGAGTTCTTGCAGTGTGTAAATAAGCACTTTTTATTTACTTTTTATAACTTTTGATAATTTTCTCAATTATTTTATTTTGCACAATTGTGTTTTATTAAATGAAAATGAAATCAAACTGAAGGAGCGCTGTTAATATTGAGTTTTCTTCTCAGATAAATCCAGAGTTGCTCAACTGAAGGCCAGGAGGAGATCCACGATTGGGGTCCGGGGATCTCCAGAAACGAACTCTCTCATCTGCTTCAGGGCCAAACAAGCTGCAAAAACACCTCCACGAACACCACAGGTAGATGGATGGCGTAACACAGCTCAGTATTTGCTTTAGGACCCAGATTTTACATTGGACATCAAGTGGTGACCCAACATGGTACCAAAGTGTTTGTCAGACAAAAGTAACCATAATGCATTTAAAAATTAAAGGAAAAGTTCACCCAAAAATGCTGGGTGCCCTGAGCCTATCCAAGATGAAGATGACTTTGTTTCATCATCAGAACATAGAGACATTTAGTGAATAGACATATAATCTGAATGAGCGTCCAAACAGCTGATAGAAAGCACAATAATCCACAAGTAACCCACACAACTCCAGTCCATTAATGAATCTATCGTGAAGTGAAAAACTGTGTGTTTGTTAAAAAACAACAACAAATCCATCATTAAGGCATTTTAACTTTAAAGGGTTGCTTATGGCCAAAATATGAGTTCATAATCAATAATAATAATAAAAAGTCCATCCCCTGTTGTCCTCGCACATCATAAT
Source organism: Sinocyclocheilus grahami (assembly GCF_001515645.1). Classification (NCBI taxonomy): domain Eukaryota; kingdom Metazoa; phylum Chordata; class Actinopteri; order Cypriniformes; family Cyprinidae; genus Sinocyclocheilus; species Sinocyclocheilus grahami. Next base: position 199,883 of record NW_015505613.1, on the reverse strand, counting down.
CATCATATTTGTTTGAAACTGTTTTTGCTTGTAAAGGTGCTTGATCTGTGCATATTTCTGCCCCGATTAAAACAAGACAACTTTTCACTGCAGCAAGCAATATTATGGATTTATTTCAGACTTATTTAGCCAAAGTTCGAAGTTAAAAATGTCTTGATGGATTTGTTTCTTATAAACGTCCACACACAACATTAACTGATGGACTGGAGTCATGTGGTTTATTGTGATGTTTTTATCAGCTGTTTGGTCTCTCATTCTGACGGCACCCATTCACTGCAGAGGCTCCATTGGTGAGTAAGTGATGTAATGCTAAATTTCTCCAAATCTGTTCTGATGAAGAAGAAAAATCATCTACATCTTGGGTGGCCTGAGGGTTATTTTTGGGTTAGCTATTTGTTTAATATTAACATGAACTAGACCCAACTATACAAAGTGATGGACCACATTGTTTATCGTCATTATGGTGATAATGAAGGTTGTTTGTATTTGTCTTAATCAGTTGTGACTTTGTGCCCTGTCCTCGTGAAGCTTTTCCAGGGGAGTCCATTTCTTTCATGCTGTGACTCTCTGAAGAAGAAGATGGCTGCTTTCCAGTGTCTGATGGAGGAAGACGAAGAGAAGGATGGACAGAAGAAAAATGAGGAGAGTGAGAGTGCTAAAAGCATTTTGGCTAAAGATTCTAAGAACGGTCAGTCTCTCCTCAAAATGTTGACTGCTGCCAACACAAAAACAGACTGTCTTATAGATGCAGTCTTGTAGGACCTGATGATATTGAAGTAATTAAGAGAATGTCATACTGTCATTGCTTGCCATTTCCAGATAATAGAACTTATTCAGAATAAGCAGGCACCGTAATAAATTTGACGCAGTTTGATTTCTTCCATTGATCTCAGTTAGAGCGCAGCAGGACGATGTGCAGAATAAATCAACTGATGATTAAGAGTCTTAAAATAAACACGTTCACATTTCAGCAAGCATTCAGTGTTAATAAAAAAGATTGGAATAAACATATCCAGTCTTCCAATCTGAATAATCTGATCATTTGAGGTTTTGACATTTCTTCAAGTGTAAACAAGACATTTGAGGGTTATTTCAATGCATCACATCTAATTTTTTAAATTCACGATGTCAACCTGGAAAACTGGATGCTTTTTTTAATAACATTGAAAGCCCTCTGAAATATGAACACTTATTTAAACTTATAAGCAACTGTTTTTCTTTAGATTTATATGTTAGATGTGGGGTTCTGTCTTTCATGCTGTGCTTTAAATAGGATCAATGATGGACTCGAATCATTAGAAGCAATTTGAGTTTTCTCTGCATGGCTTTCATGCATTTTAGTCAGCTACTGTTGAGAACAATTAGCATTTGCTGATTCACTGCAATTTCAAAATGAGCACAGATGAATTATGTGATATTCTTATGTGGCATGACCCATGTTTTCTAAATGCCATCTTGGGTCATCATCTCTTTCTGCAACTGTCTGTCCTGCAGGAAATGAGAACACGCTGACTACGCAAAGCCCACCCACTTCGATGACGCCTCCACCCTCTAAGAAACGCTGCTGGGCCCCACAGGGGGAGTGTGAGGACAAGAAAACCGAGACTCTACTCCCCTACCCCACCTTCACGACACAAGGGGTAAACAAATCAGCATTTAACGATATCATGTTTGATATTTGATATATGGTTCTGAAGTTTATCAACTGTTAAACTGCCAGTAGCAGATAAAGTGGCACAGGTAAATTGCTTACATTGCAACCAATGGATGTTGCACTAAATCTAACAGACTTTGTGGTCCACATAAGTTGCCTGGTGGTGTTCCTGTAGTCAGCATTGTGTTCTTTTGTTTTTCTATGGTTATAGTTGAAATGCTATGAGTCTCAAAGCCAGAGGCCTCATTCAGACTTGGATTCGGATGCAAAGAATGAGCTTCTGTCTTTACCCATGCTGTCAAAACCAGAAATTAAACTAGCAGGTAAGGGAACTGAGTTCTTGAAAATGTTTTGAAATTTTAAAAGGCCATATTGTACTTTTACATGGGCTATATCATTCATAATAATTATCATTCAAAAGTTTGGTATTGGTAAGATTTTATGTTTTTGAAACTTTTATGCTCACCATAGCTAATTTATTTGATTTATTAGAAGAAGAAAAACTGATTCTATTTTATTATATTTTAAAATATAATTTGTTCCTGTGATGCAAATCTGAATTTTCACCATTACTCCAGTCTTTAGTATCACATGATCCTTAAGAAATCATTCTATTCTCAAGGCTCAACACTAAGGATTTTTTCCTTTCCCCGGTTGGGCCAGTGGTTCAAATTATTACTTGCCCTGCCAACATTTTCACTGGCCCTGCCACAAAAAAATAAAATAGTTGCCTTTATCATTGTTTTTGATCTATGTTATCTAGGGATGTAACGATTCACAATTCGATTCGTGATTTTTTTTTTTTTTTTACAAAATGAGATTTAAGACAAATTATAAATTAAATGTGTCCTTTTATTATTGCTTGGACAAAATGCTGCACATTTCTTTGTGAAATTGAAATATAACACTATAATAATATACTAATATAGCACTTGCATATTACTGCTCTTTTGTTAGTTTTGATTGCTTCTATTGTCCTCATTTGCAAGTCGCTTTGGACAAAAGCGTCTGCTAAATGACCAAATTTAAATATAATGTAAATAACAAAACTACATTGAAATTTGTACTGCTCTTTTGTTAGTTTTGATTGCTTCTATTGTCCTCATTTGCAAGTCGCTTTGGACAAAAGCGTCTGCTAAATGACCAAATTTAAATATAATGTAAATAACAAAACTACATTGAAATTTGAAAACAAGCCCCAAATCAAATAAATAACACAAATAAAAGAAATCTCTTCATATAAACAAACTAAGGCTTTGTCTGTGCTCTTTCCATTTAAAATTAGAGGCAACCACTGCTTTTTAATCATGGTCCAAACAAAGATGCTGCATACATGCAACATGAGCAGTTTTGAATCTAAATCAGATTGTATAATTTTGAAGCAAAAACAAAATGGTTTGACTTCAGTTTTATGAAACTATACATAAAAATATCTGCATGAAACAGCGGCTGAGCTGAATGAGACGCAGATTCACTCTCTGCCAGCAGGTGGCACTTAAAACATTTCCTTGGTTTCCGCTATAAACAAAGCTGCGCTGAACTTATGAACTTTAATATGTGTTATACAAAGGAAAGATGAAAAGAAAAAAATACTAGGTAAACTTTTCTAAAGACAGTAAGTTCCCCTCAGACATACATTCATATAAACTCCTACACCTAAATGAATCGCGATTTGTTTAGCATCTCAACCGATTTGAATAGTCACATATTTTAATCGATTTTCAACCGGCTCACGGTTAATCGTTACATCCCTAATGTTATCTTGTATTCTAATAAATAAGCTTATATGACACCAATATTTTAGATACAAATTAAATTTTACAATTCTCTATTTAAATTTCGATACAAAAGCCAAAACTACTAGCCTGACAAATATAAAGTTCATTCATTATTAAAGACAAGTGAACAGTGAGTAAATAAGAACAAATGAACAAATTACAAACAATAACACCACTGAATATATAGAACAAAGATACAAATGAAATGATTGAGGATTTAATGTTTGCAGGTGTTCAGGTACAGAAATTGAATAATCACATATAAATTAACATTTCCATATTCTTCACTTTGCTGCACCTTGATTTTTCATAGCCATTTGAAATTTGTGGTAACCACTGCATTTTAATCATGAATCGATCCAAAAAGAATTATTTAAATTAGACTGTATAATTTCAACATTTGAAGCAAAAACAGAATGGTCTGACTTTAGCTTTGTAAAACTATGCTACATAAAACACCTGCATAAAACAGCAGACGAGCTGAATTAGATGCAATTTTACTCTCTGCCAGCAGGTGGCGCTTATGGAACAGCAGCGTTTACTTGGTTACTGCTGTACACAAAGCAACACTGTCATATTAGCACTACTTTAAATGCATTATACTGAGCCAAGATAAAAAAGAAAACACCATGTAAACTTTTCTAAAAACAGTCAGTTCCCCTCCGAAACATCCATATAAAATTCAGTATTTAGGTTTTTCTTCCTATATTTCGCACATCGTGATCAGAGCTGCTCTGCCTGCTACAGTATTTTCTCCTCTTTGTGTCTGTCTTTAGCTTCGCTGGCCTCTGTTAGCGGCCGTTTACAGACTAAATATAATAATAACGTAATATTTCCACACAAATGACATTTTGTAAAAAATTATTGCGATGCAGTTTGTGTGCAAGCACGGAACAGAAATGGTCTGAAATAAAACAAAAAATGCCCAGTCGATTGTTGCATTTTACACATTTTTCTATTTGTCCGTTCAAGCGCAAGAAAGACGCGGAAAGAAACTCAACTCGGGGCTTGGGCATCAGAGCATCCTATCCTGCTATGCTGCTGTCTGTCTGCGCACTGCACTGTACTAACAGAACACCGCGCACAAGTTGTCTTGAGTAATGGAGTTGTCTTTAGTACCTTGCTCGAATGCTTTTAAATTTCTTTATTTTTTTCATTAGCAATGCAAATGATGAACTTTTTGTGACGACGCAGCAGTTGCCCCATCGGGCAGTCCTTGTTGTCGAGCCCTGATTCTGATTTGCAGCTCAAGGAACGTTTCTTATTACCATCAATGTAAAATGATTGCTGCTTATTGTTGTTGTGGAGATTGTTGGTTCTGGTGAAACCTCATGTAGTTTTTCACTATCATTGGGAATGGAAAACCTGTAATATAAGAAATTGCCATTTTTTAACTCAATGAGCAGAATTTAACTCATAATGAGCTGTGCCTGCTTTTTAGTTTCAGTAAATTGTCTTTTTGAACTCTGGAGGAAATTTGGGGTTCTGAAAGTTGGTGTTCTTTCATAGTACATTGGACTCTTAAACTATCAAGAAAAATTTGATGATAAAACATAATATGGCCCTTTTAACCATTTGTTTGTTTATGGTTCATTTAGTTTCAAATCCTGAACTAATAAAATCTTGTTTTCTTCTTATAGATGAGAACGTGGTCTCTTCTGTATGCAAGAAGAAGCGTGTTCGTTTTGGGGCCCCGCTCTCTCCAGAGTTCTTTGACAAAACTCTCCCTCCCAGTACCCCACTACAGAAAGGAGGCACTCCAAAGTGTCCTCCATCATCTACGGGTCCTAAACGCTCACTGCTGAAGACCCTGCAACGTTCTGATCCTCTTCCACAACCTGACTTCAGTAGTCCTCAAAGCAATGGAGCCTCACCTGTCCTGGTTATTGACAGATGCAATGCTGGACTGGTGTACAGTGATGAAGTATTTGAAGAGATCGAAAAGGTGTGACACTTACCAGCTTCTCCAAACTAACGTTTCTGATTGTAGATGAAGCATGTATCAGTGTCTTGTGGTTTTATTCCATTATTACAGACTGGCTCCTTACTCTATAAAGTTTTGTACTGATGGTGAGTTTTTGTGGCTTTCTCCTATTCATCTTCTCAGATCAGTTTTCCCAGTATGGAGGACGAGTCTCCTTCATACAAACATTCTGAGGACTGCAAAGGTGAGTTATGAAATGTTTTTGGAAAATGTTTCTCTTCGGTCTGTATTCTAATTGTGTTTCTAAAACTGTAGATGTACTCTCTGCTGAGGACCCAGGGCAGCCCCAGGCTGAAGACACTGAAGTTATGAACTTTGCTTTTCAAGAGGATGTACCATCAGATTCACAGACAGAGGAAAAACTACCATGTCCCAATGGTGATCAGCCACTGGCTTTCTCCGGTGAGTTAAACTTTCTTCCACTCTTTCTTGCCCTCAGTAAATTCAAATCAGATTTTATTTCTCAGTGCTGAAAGTTTTAAGCAAAATAGAATAAAGATTACGAGAGTTCAATGGAGAAATATAAGTCTACTGTTCTTCTAAAGCACCAGGGACCTGTAAAATGGTAGGAGTGGGTATGGCTAGACAACTAGTTGTCCACTGACTGAACAGTCAATTAGTGAGCTAAGTTTATCTATATTTTATTTATGCCTATATTTTTCAGTTTCTTTAATATTCTTAGGGATGGTGCTTTACACAAACTGAACTTAAAGACTCAACTCCTCAGAGGATTGTAGCATACTGTTAACAAGGTAAACTGTATTTGAGAAGTTGCATCTCTAAATTCATCCCCTACAGGCATCAAAACACTGCTTTTGTTAAACAAAAATCAGCCAGCATCTGTGTGGATTTTGATAGTTTTGTGCAATTAGATATTTGCCCTATTAAAAAAATTATAGCATTCTCAGGGCTTAAAGTTCTCCGGCACCGTGCCAGATCTCCGGTGTGCAGCATTTGGCTGCAGAAAAAAATAGTCCTACATTTAAAATAAAAATAAAATCTTGTTGATTGATATCACTTTCGAGTCCATGAGTTCGCCTACCAGTGGTATGAGAGGAGCACAGCTTTCACTCTCAACCAAACTAACATTACTAGCCAATCAGAATGTTTTGCTCTTATAAACACGAGACGCGCATAATAGTATCCAATTGCGGAGTCGTAGCCCTGATGAATGGAGAAGCGCGACAAAAAGCTGCGAGGCGCAATGGTCAAAGATGTCCATCTAGCGCATATTTACATAGAATAACTAATTAAAATGCCGCATAGCTTTGTAAACAGCTCAGAGTAATCATGTCATCTCCATAAAACTATATGATTGCCAGAACAAATTTACTTGGATTTTTGAAAAGGTCCTGTTCACACACAATCTCTTAATGGTAATTTACCTGTAATTTACCAGTACTGTATGTGTGAAAGGGGCTAAACTCTTCCTCTGCGTATGCCGTGAATTTGAATTGCTTAACGTTCATCTGGAAAAACTGTGTGCATTATTTCAGTAGATTTGTAACGTAAATCATTTACAAACCTTTGCCAACACAGGAGAATACATCAACCAATGTCTAAATATGCCATGTATTGTACATCGCGATTTCAAAATAAAAGTTCCTGCATGTGGCCAAATATTAAAATTAAATGGATTTAAACATCATTTAATCACGCTGTAAAGTGAAACGTCACCAGGCCGTTGGCGCCCTCTGCAGGTAAGTTGGTTATGTTCATATTATGTATAGGCATATTACATTATGTATTTTTATGTATAGCTATCATGATTGAAAATATTGAAGCATTTGACAGCCTTGGTTGTGTCAGATTCAAAAGCACTCTCCCCTGTTGTAAGAACAAATACATTTTAGTAAATGAGTAACAATATTTCTCATCTACATGTGTTTATAAGACAGGTGACTACACTTGCCTAGGAGGCTACTGAATCTTGCTTTCAGATGTTTTACAGTGGATTTGTTTGTTGCATCCATTACTTTTTTAAGTTTAGTAGCAGCAACACCATCTCCTGCCAGCTTTGATGCCTCTCCTTTGAGTGTTATGGTCCATGTGTTGCATAAACCATAAATAGAGATTGTGAGTTAGATATTAGAAATATTTGTAAAAATAGACTGTCCTCTGTTTAAATGGGAGACAGAACCATTCATATACCTGGAATTTGTAGATTGCCATTTCACCCTCTTCCTGCTGCTGCCTTCTCTGCAGCCTCATGTCATCCAGGAACTCTGACAGTCTTCCACTAGGCTTGGGTCTCGCAACCATTGCCTCTGTGGTCACCAGCAGTTTTTCAAGGCCGCAAACTGCCTGTTTAGATATAACAGTGCAGTATTATTAACACAGCTGAAGATGACTACAAACACAATTCAAATTTACACATCCCACTTCATATCCCTTACCTGTGTAGGATGATCTCATTCCTCTGAAGTAGGAGGCTAAACTTACTAATGCCACTGAACACGTCTGAAATAAAATGGCAAAAGGCCACAAAAGTGGCATCTTCCATTGATTTCTTAACCTGTATCATACAACAGTAAAAATTAGTCACATAGAACACTGATGAACTAAATTACAACAACAAAAAATCAATAACAATGGCGTAAGTGTCTCTAATGAAAGGAATATTCTGAAAGAATGCACTGACCTTTGTAGCTCGGCCTGCAATGTCTGCATTGGCAGAGGAGCCTGCCAAATGGTCCATTTGGTAGTACACAGCAGTGAACTGTCCTGGTTTAAGAAAGGTCTCCAGGGCCCTTGAAACATGTGGGAGCCACCTTGTCCCCTTCATCCCACTGGGCATCAGCACATTTACCCCCAAGTCAGCCCCAATGACCCTGAGCTCTCTCATTGATTTTGAGCTGAAATGGTACGTCTTCCAAATTAAATGTTGAAGGTCGTACAATTGCATCATTGGATTGTCCCTCTGCACTGACAACATTGCCAATTCCAATCTGAAAAGATAGTCAAATTTTAAATGTGGATACATCTGCTCTATAAAAGAAAATAACCCACAGTGACTTTAGGGTGTCAGTCATACCTTATCTTCTAGTCTTACCTGTGAGGCATACAGTGGAAAGGCACAATGTGGTCACCTGCCTCTTGCTGCAGAAGGGCTATAACACCCCCTTTGCTGCCCAAATTAACAGCAGCACCATCAACACCCAGAGCAATAATTTTCTCCAGCCAGTTACTGCACTGGTCCCCAAGAGCAGCAAATGCTTTCTTTGAGGCAGCATACATTCCTAATTAAACAAATAAAAACGATGATACCATTTACTTCCCAGATCAAGAGTTTATAATGCAATCATTTTCAATGATAAGAAAATTTTGGTCAATGAGCTAACCCTTTAAGGTCTCTAAAACTGAGATTCTGAATGCATTTTACAATCTAGAGTTGGTAGCACAGAACTATATTATGATGGTGTTTTGAAAATCTGATGTAAGTTTTACTCTCTTCCAATGCAGATGGAGAGCAAGACTGCATTCAGACTCTGAACATTCCCCATAGCAAGACAGTTCGTCCCATGGTAAGTCTGGATACTGCCTGTACATGGACCAATGAAAACGAGCAGACGTTGAGCTCCAATGTGTCAGACACCACTGACAATCAATCAGATATGGGCGTGACTTGTCTGGAACCCCCAGTCGGCACTCGGGGTCCTGCAGGAAGAGGAAGCTCAGGGTCAAAGACTTCCAAAGCCAATCGTGACTCTGGGAGGCCTGTGCGCCAACGTCGTAGCTCAGGTGCAGCCAAAAGAAAGGAGCTTGGCAGTCCAGCTATTAGCTCCACTACTAAATCCGGCGGTGAAACTGGGAAACAAGATACTGAGAGCCAAAAGCCAACTGAATCTGCAGGTTTGAACCCAGTGTACCAAGACAGTCCTGATAGACCTGTGCATGATGTGGCTGAGTGCACTGAGAACAAAGAAATCGAGGCTTTAATAAGTTGTGTGGTACCAAATGAAGACTCTATGAACACTGAGAGCTTAGAGCAGAAGACACCAAGCAATAAAAAACATGGACGGGTGCAAAAGGCACTGAAAAGTCCTCCTGGAAAGCTTAATGTCGTGGTAGAGCAAGTAGTTGAGAGTGGTCAGTCAGAGCGAATTACTGATGATACGACAGAGAGCAACGCTGGACCTACAGAGCCTAGTTTGGCCCCCTGGCAGCAGGCTGACTTCAACATCGACGACATCCTGAAACCTGTGGCAAAGAGTCGAGGTTCTGTGCGCCGCAGCCTGAGGAACCGGAGGAGCGTGGACCTTCAGGCTGTGGGCCTGGCCTGGGTGGATCACACCTCTCCGGAGCTGAGTAAAGCGAGTCGGAGGAGGACGCGCGGCAGACTCAGTGGAGTGTCTGAACCATTCGTCCCTCAGGTCTCTGTGGAACTAACACCAAACCTGGGAGAGTAACTGACCTCAATCATTTGTGTCAATTAGCAGTTCAATTACTGTCAAGTGGACTTTTGACAAAATACTAATCTTTTCTCTTATGTAATGTTTTAAAATTCTTTTTCTTTTTTTATACTGTTTTAGTGTTTATGGATGAAACCTGCTCTTATTAAGAAGATTACATTATTGTTAGATTACTTCTACTCATTAAATCTTCTGTTGGGTGAATGAATTGACGTTGAAGGAGATTTTCCTGTGGTAATCTCATATTCTTTTACATAAATGGCAATCCCAGTTTGCTTGGACAGTGGTTTTTGTTTTATTTTAAATTTGCCTACTTTGCAATTCAATAGTACAAAATAATATTTTCATCCAAACCTTCAATCTTGTTTTCCATTGGCCTTATTTGTCATTCACACGTGTAATACAGCATTTAGGCAAGAAGTTATAGGACCTGCTTTAACTATTACATGGATGAATGTTGTGAAAACATGCCTGGATCATTTTTCAACCCATCAGGAGAAAATATATATTTTGCATAGAAAATACTTTTTTTCAATATATTTTGTCATTTATTTTGACAGTCAAACACATATTCTGGTTACTATAATGCATCTAGTTTAACTTTAATTGTCCTCATTTATTCTTATTACTAATAAACTGTAATTATTTCCATTAAAACAGCAATTAATGCATTAAAAACTAATTGAAAAACAAAACAGCCTTGGCACTGCAGTTCAGTTGTTAATTTCATGTATACATATTTCACAGCTATTTATTTATACAAGTAATTTAAATATCTAATTTTTTAATTGCAATAAAATGTTAAATTTTTTTGTGGAGGTGAAATATGGTCTAGACATGTTCTTGACGGGTTTCATAACATTTACTCCGGATTCACATACTCCAAAATTGTAGCCATTCAGTCATTACTCAACATTTTAGAAGGGAAGCGACACTCCTAAACATTCTGAAATGCAAGTGAAATTCACTCAGTAGTTTAATCTGCCGCTCTTCACAGTTGTGCATTTCACCTGTAATTGCAGTTCGTGCTGCAAAAGAGCCGACTGTGTTTAAAGCTAACAGAAAATTCAGAGGGGAAATGTCTTCAGTGAATGGAGCACAATAGGAGTTCAAAAGAATGACTTATTTACAATTCTATTTACTCTATGATTTCAGTGTCCCACAAAAATGTCAATACTTGTAAACAACCTGGAAATAATTACTCCAGCCATCTGCACCAGTCTCCATTCAGCTGTGTTTGTTTACTAGCACACACATTATGTTTTATGTGAATCAATCCTCAGCAGTGCTGCTGTGGTGTATCCATGGGAGAAATAGCACTGCAACAGTGTTTAAATATTTATGTCCTGTAGTCAGTCTCCAATTTCAGTTTCACAGATCCAGAGGCATTATTTCAACATGGACTTACACTTGTACTGTACCTGGTCAATGGCTTATGACCAATTGTTCTTCTCCCAATGCAGCTTAAGTTTTTTTTGTTCTTTTTTTTTATTATTGGTATTTAGTTGGAAGGGCCTAAGATGTCAGTTTATACTGACTTTGGATAGACCGTTTTCTTTAGTTTTATTGTAGTAATAACACTGCCATCTAGTGGAAGTAATACGTTAGGCCTTTACATGCTCATACAGGCCATTCACACTTTCTGCCTTCATTTATGTAGTACTACGGGAAAAAAAACTTTTTTGTCAGGATCCAGGTTTTGATCACTGAATATTATTTTTTCCCCAAGTTTGCAAATAACGAGATTCACTTTATCTGAGTTTGTAGTGATAACACCATGAGTTTGATTTATTATCACCCAATAGTTCACCCAAAAATGAAAAATCTGTCATCATTTACTTACCCTCATGTTGTTCCAAAGCTGTATGACTGAACAGAAAAGAAGATATTTTGAAGAATGTTGGCAAGCAAACAGTTGGTGGTAGCCATTGACTTCAATGGTATTTTTTCCATACTTTGGAAGTGGTTACCAACATTCTTCAAAATATATTTTTTATGCAGTAAAAAGTCATACAGCTTTGGAACAACATGAGGGTGAGGAAATGATGACAGAATTTTAGTGATTAATCAAATAATGAATTATTATGTATTCATTTTGACCCTGTTAGTTGACATGATCTCTTGAATTCCTGCCGTTAAGCACGTATAATGTAGTGTTGTTTGCGTGTGTGCCACTGTTGGGGTTAAAATGATTGCGCTAAGTGTTTTTTCTGTGGCGTGTGAAGGAGGGAAACCCCTCTCCCCATCCTACAGTCCCAGTAAAGGCAGCTTAGCACCAGAACAATGGGGTCCTTTGACCAAATTGAGGCCCTTAAGACATGTGGCCTCCTATCACCGTGGTAACACCCCCCCCACCCCATGAGACAACGTAGGAGCTGACAGCTGGAAAGAGAGACTAACAAAAATGGAGTCTGTCCCATTGAGCTTCAGAACTCTCCACTTTGTTGTGCCCCATTATTTTCTCGCCCACGCCAGTGCTGAGCATTGAGCGCCTGTCCCTGTCTTCCTTTATTTGTTAATAATGCATACATTTCAGATCCCTTATCGCCCATCATCTATTCCATTGCGAGTGATGCTTTAACTAGATCCTTAACAGAAAGACTTTGTTTGCGTGTGTGCCACTGTTGGGGTTAAAATGATTGCGCTAAGTGTTTTTTCTGTGGCGTGTGAAGGAGGGAAACCCCTCTCCCCATCCTACAGTCCCAGTAAAGGCAGCTTAGCACCAGAACAATGGGGTCCTTTGACCAAATTGAGGCCCTTAAGACATGTGGCCTCCTATCACCGTGGTAACACCCCCCCCACCCCATGAGACAACGTAGGAGCTGACAGCTGGAAAGAGAGACTAACAAAAATGGAGTCTGTCCCATTGAGCTTCAGAACTCTCCACTTTGTTGTGCCCCATTATTTTCTCGCCCACGCCAGTGCTGAGCATTGAGCGCCTGTCCCTGTCTTCCTTTATTTGTTAATAATGCATACATTTCAGATCCCTTATCGCCCATCATCTATTCCATTGCGAGTGATGCTTTAACTAGATCCTTAACAGAAAGACTCGTGCAAAATTGATGACGAGTGTGTCATACCACGATTAGATTAAATTGTTCTGAGGTCAAACGCTTGCTGTTGAGAAGAGCCGGTGGGCTGAGTGTTGACGTTCTCCAAGTGTCATCTGCTGCGTCGCTCAATTATTCACAATGTGTGAAGTCTGTTTCCAGGCTGTTACAATGTACATAACTGTCACTTTCAATGCAGCGTTCATTATCAACGCGTCATGAGAGGCGCTATAGAGTGATTAGCATCATAGATCTTATGTAGCTCCGCCCCTTTTCAGCACTGAGCTCGTATGCACTGAGATCTTATGAATTAGTTTACTGACATTTGTTACGACATCTGCTTCAAACATTACAATGCACATGATAACTTTCGTTAATGCTACAATAAGTAAATCCGCTTCATCAGCTAATTACTCATCAACATTGATGCCATAGGAATACACAGAGCAACTATAAAAACCGGAAGTTCAAAGACAACATTCTGAAGATGGCTGAGCGCTTGTTTCACTGACGCATAAGGTCTATATATGTCTGGAACAATCTATTCTCTTTCAATTCTAGCTGCTGTCGTGATTGAGCAACAGTTTCGAGACAATTTTGCAGAGCAAGTTAAAGTTAGTCAAACTGTCAGAATGTATGTGTATATATATATATATAGCTACCTGAGTATAACTGGGGGTCACTATCTGTTATTGGCTGATACCACTGATCTATAATATACGGTCATTATATAGATCAGTGGCTGATACCCAGAAAACCCTAGCGACCACCCATAACACCCCAGCAACTACCTAGTAACCACACCGAACAACCTAGAACAAGGGTCTCCAAACTGGGTCCTGGAGGGCCGGTGTTCTGTCGATTTGTGCTACCCCGTCAGATTTTGCTACCTCCCATTAAAACAGTGGGTAGTACAATTCGACAACAAAAAATGCTACCTGTCAAATTATGGTTTATTAATGTCTATACCTAACACAACCCTAAACCTACCCTTACAGTAATGCAAATACAGTAATTATGTGTTATATTCGCGGTTGTGGTGGGATACAGCTACAGGAAACCAACAATAAATAATTTTTTCCTACCTATTAGATTGTTTTATTAACGTCTACACCTACTCCAACCCTAAACCTACCCTTACAGTAATGCAAATACAGTAATTATGTGTTATATTCGCGGTTGTGGTGGGATACAGCTACAGGAAACCAACAATAAATAATTTTTTCCTACCTATTAGATTGTTTTATTAACGTCTACACCTACTCCAACCCTAAACCTACCCTTACAGTAATGCAGATATATTAAATGCTGTTCAGCATGAGAAAATGGACGGAATATTGATGTGCGCATGCGCAATAAACCCTGGTAGGAAAATCTGACGGGTAGGTCCTGCAGAGTTTAGCTCCAACTTGCCTCAACACACCTTCCTGGAAGTTTCTCATACCAACGTGGAAAATGGGCATCCGATGTCCCCTTTGAAGCACAGCCACCACAAAATCAGACTTACTTTAAAATCATTCTGAGGTTAAATACATATTTAAAATCATAACAAGAAATAGTTTAATAGCTATGATACTGTTTTTGAAATCAAATATTTACATAGACAGGAAACACTGGAATCTAACAATGCCTTAGAAAAAAACAGTTGATCATAAAAAAATTAAGCATATACATAAACCCTATCGGATAAGCATGTTATAAACTTCTGAAACATTGGTGTTTCATATTTTAGAGCAGTCACTGCAATTTATGAAAGAACTCAATTAAATATGTATGTGGGAATGTTTGTGGGAAAAAATCAGGTGTAACCCCCTTTGTAATCCTTAACATTTTCATAACTGTAATTTAATTACATATTTTTTCTTAGTAACTGTAACTGATTACAGTTACTTTTATTTTGCAATTAAATGACGTAATTCCATTACATGTAACTAGTTACTCCCCAACACTTTATATAACAATGGCTTAGCAACCACTGGGAATACCCTAGCAACTGCCTGGTGCCATGACAAGCACCAGTCATACTTTCTTCAGAAAATGTTTTATTAGTATTATTATTAAAAAAAAAATTTTTTTTATTCTGCAGCATTGGTCGATATTGGATATACAGTTGCCAAAGCCCATTTTTACCCCTCTGTGGGACGCCTAAGTTTACTTCACTGTATTACAATTAAATCCTAATCTAATCATGACAAACTATATATCGTTGGAAAGGTCTAAGACTCCTAAATAGATATTTTGCCAATGTTTTTGTTAAAAATTATGTAGGAAAAGTAATAGATTAATTTTTGACAAGAGTGCACCTCAAAAATCTACATCATAACAGGAGTTCTGACCTTTGTCACAAAAAGTCGTCTTTGTTGCCTTTTTCTCCATCACACTTTAGAAATCATCAGGAATGATATATCAATTGAAAACTTTAAATCTATAAATTCATCCTTTGAATCCCATTTTAAATTGCAATACCATGAAGATGGTACATCAATATCATGTTACAAAATGTTTTCATTCATGAATTATAAAAATGTAAGTTTGGATTGTGCACTTTCATGTCCATGTTCAAAAATGTGAGTAACAGTTAAGGGGTTAATAACACTGTTAAACGTAATCTTCAAAAGATCCCAAATTAATATCCGACTCATTTCAAATGTAGTGATGCTTAGAATTTAAAACTATTGATTTGATAGAATTTATTCCGACTGATT
Organism: Sinocyclocheilus grahami; assembly: GCF_001515645.1. Taxonomy (NCBI): domain Eukaryota; kingdom Metazoa; phylum Chordata; class Actinopteri; order Cypriniformes; family Cyprinidae; genus Sinocyclocheilus; species Sinocyclocheilus grahami. The sequence continues at coordinate 184,300 of NW_015505613.1, read as the reverse complement.
GATTGATTTAATTATCTTTTTTTTCACACAGTAGTACAGAAATTTATGCAAAAAAAATTTATTGGTTATTGACCGTTACATCAAAATAATGTTCCTGTTTAAATATCAACCCCTATAGTGCTACTATGAGAGTTTTTCAACTCCTTTCATTCATACAATAAAATTAGTGGGGTCCAACAGTACTGGACCCCATTGACATTCATGGTTAATATATATATATATATATATATATATGGCATGGCAGTCAATCTCAAACAATAGTCTTAATACCATTCAAAGGTTTGTTGTGTCTACCTGACAAACTTTGCCAAATGTGATTATTTCCTCAGTTCTCAAAAGTGCTCCTTGTATCAGCTCTAACCGTTTATTTCCAGATGAACTGACAGAAAAATACCTGTGTGCTCTTACTCCTGGAAATATGCATCGCTCCTGATCGATCAGATGGTTAGTGCACTATCACCACAGTTAAGCAAGAATGTGTTAAATATGTACCACTTGCAATGCATTGGCAAAATACTAATGTTTGCATACTTGTATAAAGTATTTCTGGCCTTATTTGACATTTACCTTAATTTCTTTTTAAACCTTTGCACTGTTTGCAGGTCCACTCCTTCAGGAGCATTATGAGGTTAAATGTCTTGCTAGAGGCCACAGTGGTGCTATAACAAGTGAAAAACAACTCTCCAGGTGATGGAGAACCCCTGCTTTGGAAAGGAACCTACAAAGTTAGTTTTTGATGCATCGCTCCTGATCGATCAGATGGTTAGTGCACTATCACCACAGTTAAGCAAGAATGTGTTAAATATGTACCACTTGCAATGCATTGGCAAAATACTAATGTTTGCATACTTGTATAAAGTATTTCTGGCCTTATTTGACATTTACCTTAATTTCTTTTTAAACCTTTGCACTGTTTGCAGGTCTACTCCTTCAGGAGCATTATGAGGTTAAATGTCTTGCTAGAGGCCACAGTGGTGCTATAACAAGTGAAAAACAACTCTCCAGGTGATGGAGAAACCCCCTGCTTTGGAAAGGAACCTACAAAGTTAGTTTTTACAGCCCAGATCCCAGATCATTAGTTTCCCAGCAGCCCAAAGGATCCAAACAGCAGGGCTGCCAGCCTGTGCTCTGTTTATCTCTTTGAAATGTGCTCTCTTTACGTCAAATCATATTCCTTGGCCTGTGAGCGAGTACCTGAGACGTGAGAGGGAGGATGTGCTCGCCGCATCTCCATTGGGACGGTCTTCAGTGGAGGGATGTGGAACCTATGCCTGCTGCTCCATTATTAATGAACTGTTGAGTCCTCCGCACACTCTCTATCTGCTGCCGAAAGATGACAATGTAAGAACTGCGAGCTGCAAACCATGTCTGCATTTGATAGGTTTTGTGTGCTGGTGCAGTACCAGTGCCTGTTGCCTATACTGGATGGTTTTTGGGAGGGAATTTGTCACTTTATAGATACAGTAAAAACAGGCATTCCATAATTAGATTCCCTTTTTTTTCCTAAAGTAACGAGTAAACAAATTAATTTTCAATTTTAATTCACAAGTTTTTAAATAAGTGACGAGAGCTACTCTTCTATTTATATAATTTATTCAACACTAGGTTCATTAAATAATGACAGAACTTATATTATTATGTTTATATTAAGGAATATTCTGGGTTCACTACAAATCATTTAAAATTCACAAGTAAACAAGTTAATTATTAATTAGCATTTTTTTGCAAGTATACATAACAAGATTCATTGAATTTATTCAACACATGAGTGAGTAAATAATGACAGAATTGTCATTTTTGGGGGTGTTGAACTATTCCTTCTAAGGAATATTCCGGGTTCACTACAAGTTAAGATTAATTGAAAGTAATGAGTATTTTTAATTTGATTTTTTTTTTTTATTACAAGTTTTCAGGTAAGTAACAAGTGTACAGAATTACTCTTTTATTTGTTTCATTTATTCAACACAAGTAATTTTTTGGGGGGGTTGACCTATATAGATAATATAGAAAATTCTGTGAGCATTTACTCTCCCTCAAGTTGTTCCGAACGGGTATGAGATTTGTTCTTCTGTTGAACGCAAAAGAAGATATTTTGAAGAATGTTTATAATAACCAAACAACTGACGGTAGCCATTGACTTCCATAGTTGTTGTTTTTTTTCATAATATGACAGTCAATGGCTACCATCAACTGTTAAGTGTTTTTTTTTTTGGAAAATCTGTAAATGCTAAATACTCCCTTTTTTCGTTTTTTTTTTTTTTTGGTTTTGTTTTAGTTTATTTTAGTGTGAAAAATTACTTACTAAAATTTTCTGTGTAAAGTTATATCAAGTTGTTGCCATAAAACCCAAAACAACGACAACAACAAAAAATGCTTTACAGTTCAAATAACAAACAAGTTGTAACAGAAGAATTTCTTTATAAAATTAAAAGCCTTACATTCCTGATGTTTTTTTTTTATTATTAAAGGGTCAGAATAATTTTTTGTATAGATCAACACAAATGCGGTTGATTGAAATTAACTTGTATTCAACCCAGATTATTCCTTTAAGAACCCTTAAGCATCTGGTTTATTGCTTTAGGATGGATTTTATTTCAGAAGCCAGGGTGTAATGAGGTCACTTAAAAGTTTTTGTGTTTTTCGTTGGTTCTTGTGTATCTGATTACAGTAGAATTAGTTGAGCACACACTGTAGAGTAAATTAATCAGGGTTAAGCAGTGCTGTCATGAGTTTGTAACAGCTTGCGATGGGCAGAGGAAGACTGATGTATTAGATTAGTGAATTTCAGAGGTCAGGGGTCACGCTGACCTGGGCCAGAGTGCCTGTTCTGTGAGGAGATCCAAAGATTTACTATCAAAACACAAGCCTGAACAACCCGCCCACAGACTGCATGTCGATTTTGGCAATGAAAACATTCCATTGTGACAAGACTGTCAGTGTTATTCATAGACTGTGAAGCTCATAGTGGGCGGAGCCAGCCATCGCCATCTTGGATGGTAACGGTACGGTTCACTTGGAACCCCAACCGAGGTGGTACTAAAAAAAGTACCAGGTACTGTACCCAGTGGAAAACCCCCAAAAAGTGAACCGTACCGTGCCGTACCATGCAGTGGAAAATATGGGACTGACTCCCTTTTGGGGCTGGCCTCTAGCGGCCAGTCGATGAATTGCAGTTTTAGTCACTTCCATGTTGGTTTCACGAGAGAGCCCGGAAGGTTGCTGCTTGGTGTTATTAGAGAGAGAGATTGTGAAAATTTGATATCAGTGTATGAATTTAAAAAATGCAACGGTAAATGACAATTTATCAAGTTCAGAAAACAGGAAAGCTGTCTCTGTGTGTCCTGGAAACTGGACATAATCCAATAACAGTAATTCATTTTCCATGTACTGTCGAAGCTGATTTTATTTAATTTGAGACATTGCCCTTGTATTTTACAGCTTTTTTGTTTACTCACAGAGCAGGAATGATAAATAACTACAATCAGCCAGCCATTGTAATGCATTTCAGCTATTTCTGTCAGGATCTAATCATATTTGGATTTGTACTATTGAATTAAAGACACTTCTCACTGACTCTTAACTTCAATTTCATGGCGATTAGTCTCATTAGACTGACAGGCTCTTATATCAGAGTGCCAGAGCTGATATAATGAGCAGTAGAAAGCATTATTGGGGGTAACATGAATCTGGCTGCTACACTAAAACTTACAAAAAATTGCAGAAATCAATAAATCAATTTAAAGCAAATCTAGTTACATTCTGCTTTGACACAATCGGTATTGTATAAAGAGCTTTACAAATAAAGAAGAAATGTGTCCTGCATGGAGGAATATGGACAAAACGGATCCAAAACACAAATCATTAAATCAGACTTTTACAATGAAGACTTTTTTGTTCAAGGTGGTTGCCAGGGTGTTTTTGGTGGTTGCTAAGTGAATGCTGTACTAACTGGCCCAAGTCAAAAAGGCCCACTGTAAAGTCTGGCCTCTAGATATGGCTAGTTACTCCTTCAATGCAAATTTGTATGTGTGTATTTGTTTGTTTTGGAATGTGATTTTTTTTTTTTTTTTTTGAAATAACACTACATTGGTGAGCAAGTGATAACAGTGCTAAATTTCTCCAAAACTGCTCTGAAGAATTAAACTCATCTACATCTTGGATGGCCTCAGGGTGAGGAAATGTTCTACACATTTTCATTTTGGGGTGAATTAAGAAAATAAAGATCCATTTTGATTTAATTTTCAGTTTCAACAAAATAGTACTGAAGGTCAATTCAGTCATCTTGATACACATGGCTTTGAAATTACAGGCTAAATCGATTGAACAATAATGATGCAAACTCATTTCACATTCAAGTGCGTAACATTTTGATGTGTTTTGAGGATACAGCCTGACAGCATTCTCCATTCAGAGGTCAAAACTGGCATCATTTCCACTGAAAAAACAAAAGCCAGATGCACGCTGATGAGCTCTTAAGGGAAACATATAGTTAGAGCTCTAACTCTGGAGGCCTACATGAATGGTGTGTGCTGCTGGGGTGAGTGTAGGCAGAAAGAAGCAACAAGAGGGAGCGTCCTTCACTCACTGCCAAAACAGGAGAGAGAGGGAGGAGGAAGAGAGAATGAGAGAGGCACACATTGTCTGCTAGGCTCAAAAGAAGAAATACCCGCCAACAGCCCCTGCAGGAATGCATGAAGGTCTTAGGTTGCATTCTTGTCTGCAGTGTATCCTTTCCTGTAAATATATACTGCACTGTGTCACATGATCCTGTGAAGAGCATGTAGGTTTATGTCTCTGTTTCCATCCTCCTATTGTAATTATAATGCAGACTCTGAGGAAAGAGCTCTCTTTTTCAGAATGAGATTTTTTTTTGACGGTGGACTGCCAGAGGGCCAAATGCTCCATGACTACTTCTCCTTGCTCTGACTGCCCTGTGTAACCTGAGGTATTGCCCCTTTGAGAATATTCCACAATGTCTGGAGGAAAAAGACACACTTTACTCTATGATAAAGTCTTTTTATTTCAAAATGAAATAAATAAAAAAGCAAATAAATAGGACAACCAATATAAAAAAGGGGGGAAACACTGAATAACTTTTAACTCTGAATTTCAGAATAACTACAAAGTGATTTTTGAAGTATTAAGAAGAATTAAAATTAATTAGAAATAGAAAGAAATTCATTCATGCATAAATTCATTCATTCAATTCAACTCATTTTTAACTATAAGAGCCTTATCAAAAGTTTATCATAAACTTTTAATGTTGGATTGTGGATGGATGGACGGACGGACCGATAGATAGAAAGTTGCAAACACAATTTAAGAACACTACCATAATATTTGCTTTTGAAATCACTATAAACCTCACATCCAGAAATTTCAACCGTTTCCTCACAAGCAGACATGGACACCGGTCCTACAGGCCGGCAGAAGTACACTCCTACTTCAATGAAGAGTGCACTTCTGTGCACTTGAGGGATTGAGAAGGAAAAACAGAACTAAAGTATAGTGTCAGAGAGATCTTGCTGAAGTTGCTCTCTGCTTAGAGGCTTTGGCATGAGGTAGAGGTGTTTCAATTGAGCTGAAGGTGAGGTGGAGGAGGATGGGGTCTGCCAAGTAGGCAAAACTTAAGTTTCAAGAGGAGTAGTTTTAACTGGACAGTTAAAGTCCATATTTAACTTCAAGAAGTAACATTTTTTACTGAAATGGAATGGAATATTGAATGAGAAAACATTCAGGGTGCAACTTGATATTTCATATTTTGTCTTTTTTTTTCTGCCGTCTTCAAATTTTTGTCCCAGGAATCAGATTTTTTTTATTTGAGCTTAATTCTGCCTTCTGAGAACCTAGATGGCTTTGAGACTTGGAGGCAAGTTCAGCATCTCAGCATTTCCCAGTGGTTAATATATCATTAGTTACTATTATTGCTGTAACCTTCATTTCATTCATGTTAAAATTACTGTTTTAATTCTCCTTTGTTATTTGACTGTTTCTTAAAGGAATATTTCACCCAGAAATCAAAATCCCATCATTTTCACGGGAGAAGCAATGGTTTGAAATAAAATAAAAAATTAAAAAAAGTCTTGATGGAATTGTTTTTTTACAAACAGTTTTACGCTTCACAAGACTTAATTGATGGACGAGTCGTGTGGATTATTGAGATGTTTTTATCAACTGTTTGGACTTTATTTTGTCATTGATGTCAGCCAAAATGTAAAGGCATGCAAGATTATGAAAACAAACATTAGAATAACACACAGTGATGAATAGTGTACACTATTATGTGACCACCGGCATGTAAAGGAAATAAATCTGGTCAGTTTTGAATCCATGTTGACTATAAAGTGAGAGCCAACAGATAGGTTAGTTGACGTGGGTGGGGGGTATGTTCTCTCAGTTATGCCTGGAAATTTCTGTTGTATGTCTCCGTCTGCTCCAGGATGGGAGGGGAGTGCCTGTGTTATGGAGAAATAGAGAGCAGTGGTTTGGGATTGGAGTTGGGGTTTGAGAGTTGGCATTAAGCCAGACCCAGCAGGAAGCTTGCTGGTTCACACGGACAAAAGCAGTAATGACTAGTTCCAAGGATGTCTGTGGTGAACATGACTGTCATCATCCTCCCCAACCCCCATCAACAGTGTCTCTCTTTTTTCTTCAAAGCCAATATCCCACCCTTTGTAGACATGTCTTATGTTTTGAGAAAACACTTTAGATGCATATAGAATTGTTAGTTTGTGCAACTTCAGCATTTCAGTATTTCCTAAAAAAAAAAAAACTTGATGTATTATGTGGCTCTCTTTTTACCACCTGTGATTTTAAGGTGGTTGTCATTATATTATAAAGGTTAAAAAAACAGACTTTAGTAATTTAGTATATTAACAGTTTTCAGGTAATGAATTGTTTTTTTTAATATACAAAAAATGTAAGTTAAGACTGTTAAACTTAAGCTGATGCTTTTGTACTTCTTATAGTAAAGTTCTGGCAACCTGCAGCTACCGTATTTGTTAACAGGTTAACCTGTGTGAACTTAAGGCAAATTACTTCATACATCCATAAAAATGGGGTCTGCCAAGTAGGCAAAACTTAAGTTTCAAGAGGAGTAGTTTTAACTGGACAGTTAAAGTCCATATTTAACTTCAAGAAGTAACATTTTTTACTGAAATGGAATGGAATATTGAATGAGAAAACATTCAGGGTGCAACTTGATATTTCATATTTTGTCTTTTTTTTTCTGCCGTCTTCAAATTTTTGTCCCAGGAATCAGATTTTTTTTATTTGAGCTTAATTCTGCCTTCTGAGAACCTAGATGGCTTTGAGACTTGGAGGCAAGTTCAGCATCTCAGCATTTCCCAGTGGTTAATATATCATTAGTTACTATTATTGCTGTAACCTTCATTTCATTCATGTTAAAATTACTGTTTTAATTCTCCTTTGTTATTTGACTGTTTCTTAAAGGAATATTTCACCCAGAAATCAAAATCCCATCATTTTCACTGGAGAAGCAATGGTTTGAAATAAAATAAAAAATTAAAAAAAGTCTTGATGGAATTGTTTTTTTACAAACAGTTTTACGCTTCACAAGACTTAATTGATGGACGAGTCGTGTGGATTATTGAGATGTTTTTATCAACTGTTTGGACTTTATTTTGTCATTGATGTCAGCCAAAATGTAAAGGCATGCAAGATTATGAAAACAAACATTAGAATAACACACAGTGATGAATAGTGTACACTATTATGTGACCACCGGCATGTAAAGGAAATAAATCTGGTCAGTTTTGAATCCATGTTGACTATAAAGTGAGAGCCAACAGATAGGTTAGTTGACGTGGGTGGGGGGTATGTTCTCTCAGTTATGCCTGGAAATTTCTGTTGTATGTCTCCGTCTGCTCCAGGATGGGAGGGGAGTGCCTGTGTTATGGAGAAATAGAGAGCAGTGGTTTGGGATTGGAGTTGGGGTTTGAGAGTTGGCATTAAGCCAGACCCAGCAGGAAGCTTGCTGGTTCACACGGACAAAAGCAGTAATGACTAGTTCCAAGGATGTCTGTGGTGAACATGACTGTCATCATCCTCCCCAACCCCCATCAACAGTGTCTCTCTTTTTTCTTCAAAGCCAATATCCCACCCTTTGTAGACATGTCTTATGTTTTGAGAAAACACTTTAGATGCATATAGAATTGTTAGTTTGTGCAACTTCAGCATTTCAGTATTTCCTAAAAAAAAAAAAACTTGATGTATTATGTGGCTCTCTTTTTACCACCTGTGATTTTAAGGTGGTTGTCATTATATTATAAAGGTTAAAAAAACAGACTTTAGTAATTTAGTATATTAACAGTTTTCAGGTAATGAATTGTTTTTTTTAATATACAAAAAATGTAAGTTAAGACTGTTAAACTTAAGCTGATGCTTTTGTACTTCTTATAGTAAAGTTCTGGCAACCTGCAGCTACCGTATTTGTTAACAGGTTAACCTGTGTGAACTTAAGGCAAATTACTTCATACATCCATAAAAATCACTTTGAGACCAACTGGTTTAAAGTCATTGCAAAAAAAAAAAACCTTAATGAGAAGTTCTAGTTTACAGATGGCACTTCTTTTGATATTTTGATATTTAATCCAATCGATTAATTTTAAGTGTGGTTTAAGTGTTGAAATCATTTATTTTGTACTATTGTATTGTTTTTGCAATAAGTATTGACAGAATTCACTACTAACAGAAACACAAAAGAAGTCATTTTGAAATATGTTTTTTTTTTTTGTCCATATAGTGAAAGTCAAGGGGCTTTAATGTTGTTTGGACCCCAACACTCTTCAAAATATCTCCTTTTGTGTTTCATAGATGAAAGAAAGTCATACAGGTTTGGGAATGTAAATGATGACAATTCTCATTTTTTGATGAACTACCACAATTTGCCTGTTACAGTCGTACATAGAATAGAATAGAATAGAATAGAATAGAAGGTCTGTTTATCAGCTAAGGGCGGTGGAATTTGTTTCCACAACTTACAGTGCGATGGCTCTATGTGCTGCATTGCATCTTAAGCTATAGGGACAGTCCCACTGGAGTAACCTAGGGTTAAGTGCCTTGCTCAAGGGCACAATGATGATAGTACAAAGATTGCCCTTATAACCTACAACCTACTTTCACCGTTCCTGATCTTTGTCCACAAAACCAGAAACCAGTGTTTGACAGAGGAGTATGGGTCTTTTAAAAGCTCAAGTAAACACTGGCATAGGTCAGAGGATGTTTTTCTAACCCGAATTGTGCTTGCAGTTTTATGTTTTGGAGCCCTGCAACGCATGACCCCCAAAATGAAAATATTCTTCTATAAAAGTATGTACAAATTGCTTTTGTGTTGCAGACAAGGTCAGTGCTGCTCTTTTATTCCACTAGAATTGTGCTTGAGCTTGTTCTTCTTTTCATTTACCAAATAAACATGCTTTGATCCTAGTTAACACTTCATGTTTATAACAGTGGGAATGACTCAACAGTTAAACTAAATGTTTTAATTAAACTGTGATGATCTTTATTTGATGAAGTCTGTGCTGCAGGGCAACTTCAGTTCGCCCACATAGTGTTATGAAAGTCTATCAGGTGCCGCTGCTACCTCCTCATAGTACAGCTTTATTTATTTTTTTATATGTGCGTGTTTCTATAGTGACAGTGCTGGTAGCACTCAAAAACAGGACAGCCCCCTCATTCCTTGAGAATGTTGGCATGATGCTGTTTTCACACTTTCACCAACATAAATTCAAATATTAGAAGGACTTCCAAAATTGAGGATTTATTTCATATGGCATTCATCATGCAATAAAGAATATCAGAATTGTTGTTTGTTTTCACATAAGGAATAGTTTACCCAACAATGAAAATGTATTTATTATGTAGATGAGTTCATTTGGAGAAACTTGGCATTACATCACTTACCAATGGATCCTCTGCAGTGAATGGGTGCCGTCATAATGAGAGTCCAAACAGCTGATAAAACCATCACAATAAACCACAAGAAATCCACATAACTCCAGTCTATCAATTAATATATTACATGCAAACTCATCTACAAATTCTAAAAATCTGCAAATTTAAATTTTGGGGCGAACTATTCCTTTATGAAAACTTTAAACATATAACCAAGCAAGAAACCATATTGTGCCCTTTCCCCCCCCTAAATCTGGCATAATGGTGCTTTGGTTGAGTTATAGTACCTCTGAATCATGTTGGTACAAATGAATCATGAAACGTGAACATAATAATTTAGATGTATTAATTGATTTTACTGCAAGCATTTCAGATGAAAAAACAGACATTGTGTGTACTTGTCAAAGCATCATATAGAGGTTGTGAAATTAGTTTATATTTATAATATCAGTGACATCATATTATTCAAAAATAAATATATATGCTGTACAAAGTAATTGTGCAGTGCATTATGTCTCTTCATAACTGCAGGTCATTTAAATAAATGGTATTATTTGAGAAGTATGGAGACTTATCACACTCTCAACTTCCTTTTGGAAAGTTCAGATCTCACAAAGCCAGTCGGGTCTCTTCCTCATTTTCATCTTGTCCACCTTAAACATAGGATGTTATCGTAGAGTAATACAATAAAAGCATACAGCTATCTACTACCCTACATAGGAGAAACTGGAGGGGAAAGCAGGTAAATATAACTACACTGTGTATCAATAAATTGTCTAGATGATACTAATAGTAACAGTTGAGTGTGGTGCTAGCAACGCCAAGCTCATGGACTCAATTCCCAGGGAAAGCAAAAGCTGAAATCTGAAATAAAAAATGTGTACCTTGAATGCAATGTAGCCACTTAAAAGCTTCTGCCAAATGCAAAAATAAATAAAAATGCAATAGTTTACTTTCTTTCTAAAGACTGCAGCTTTAAAATAAATGGTCACAAATAGCTTAAATGTGATCTTTCTTTAATACAACTTCATCCAACAGGTGAGCCATTAATCTAAAAAAAGGCTTGATTTATAAATACACAAGCATTGACCAAAACCAGACAGTTTAAAACTTCTGAATTCAGTTCCCTTATAGTAGTTCCTGTTCTTAAATCAACACACCTGTCAGCTGCCTGTACAACTGAGAGATGTCCTTAAAAAGACAGGAATGACTGCAACATTCATAACTTCCTGACTGCTGTTTGTAAAGACATATAAAAGTATATACATATAAAGCTGGCTGTCTATCTTTTCAGTCTTTGACACCAGTGAGCCACAAAGCTGCAGGGTGCTTTTCAGGAAATAATACATATGTGTATATGTGAATATGTATTGGTCCACTGGCTGACTATGAGTCAATGGCAAATGCACTGCATGCATATTAGGCAATTTTCTAGGCTTACTTTTTGGTTTTTGTGCATATATTTTAGTTTATCATAGCATATAATATTGGTTTCTGCCATGGTCATTCACACAATATAAGCTATTACTTACAGTCTGCACTATTACTGATACTATGATGTATTAATGTACGTCAACAAATAGCTGAATGTTTTATTTAAAACATTATAGAAGAGAAATTTGAGGGAAGCGTGAATGTCAGACTTATTTATATTACATTTCTAATTTAAACACCAAACAAGTGGCTTTGATGATCCAGTTGTTTAATAATACAGGTGTGGCAAATAACAAAGCACGTGTATACATAATTACAATTATTCTGAAATAATTATGATAGTCTAAACTAATTCGTATTAAAGTTTTTCCTCTCCTCAAATTGAAAAAATGGTCTAGAGCATGCCCTGAATAATAATTGTGTTCATAATATGAATATATTCACGCAGCTCAGACATTACAGCAATTACAATGCAACTACATCATATCATAAATATTCTATTAATGACTACTGATGGCACTATAGCAACAGATTCTCATTTCCCGAGTGGGTGTTCAATTGAAAACAGCTCTCGCATGGAGCACCGAAGGGAAAGGTGTGTGGGTCACCTGTCATCACTGCGGGGAATTTACATAATCCACTCTAGTAGTGACTCTCGCAGGCATTGTTTATGTAGTGCGTCCCCGCTCCCAAAATAAAAACATTTGCTTTGTCATGAGCGCTGGCGTATGCGCTTATGTATTTTTCATAGCATTATGATTTCTCTTGGAAACAGGGAATGGCTACGCAGAACCCCGATGGGAGGTGTGGAGGGGCCGTCTCTGATCTTTAAATACCCTCTAACATTAAAACCACACACCGTCGCTTTGATTTCTTCTGCCGCCGTCAAGGAGCGACTGCAACATTCAGACATTCCCTAAGCGTGCCACATCGCCTTTTCTTTTTTTCCGCTTTACCATCTGTCCCTTTCTTCCATTTCACGCAGAAGCAACGGACATTCGCCCTTCAGATGTGTGCATGCGTATGCCCCCCTCTCTCCTCTCTCCTCTCTCCTCTCTTTCTCTCTCCTCCCGCTGCAGTCCCTTTCTTATCCCATGCCTCTCCCTTTCCGATTCGTATTCGCACGATGCAGACGCTCCCTAGCGCCGACTGTTCCCCCCTCCCCCACCCGCAAAGCTCCTGTTTCACTCAAAGATGGCGTCAGCTCTGGAGCCAGTGCTCTCTGGTTGCATTTTTCGGGCTTGTTGTTGTCTGTGTTTCGAACGCTTTCTGGCACCTATTCCTCGGCCAATCGACCCGAAATTCCGGTAAGTAGCACGCAATTACGTGTAGCGTTTAAAATGCTCTCGGCTCGTGAGCCCGAACTGGACTCGTGGTTCTGTCTTTCAGGGAAGGAGCGGGAGAAGGTAAGAGGGAACCGGGGGGGGTACGCGGAGATGAAGGGGGAGGGTGGGGGGAGCTAGAGCTAGCCGAGGCCTAACTACTTCCCTCACGGGCCTCGTCTCCTCCACCACCACCACCGCAGGCTCTCCGTTTGGGTAGGGATGGTGGGTTACAGTAAGCGGGGAAGGAAGTGGGGGAGAAAAATGGTGCAGGAAGCGCGGAGAAGCGCTCGAACATCTCGCGTGAGGAATTTTTTTTTTTTTGTCAAGCGCTTATCCGAGGCAGAGATTGAGGCCGCGCGCGGCCGTGTCAAACGTTGGCGCGAGGGAGGGAAGGAAGGAATCTTGGCGTTTTTTTTTGTTTTTTTTTTATAACTAGGTGCGCTAACCGCGGTAGCCACTGGTTACTGACATTGTGTGTTCAGTTTGGCCGCGAGGTTTCTTAACGGAATATAAGGCTGGAAAGGTCTAGAAAATGCCGTTTTCTGATTGTTATGGTGTGAAAGCTCAGGCGCTGGAGGGAATGGAGGAAACATTGTCCTTATTCTCAGCTGCACGTTGCTTGTGTTTTGAAGCTAGCAACATCCGCCTAGTGCACTGGCTTCGTTACTTCAAAGTTTACATTGTTTGGAATGGAATAATCTGCTTAAATACTCTACAGTAACGTGTATATATTCAAGTGTTTAGCCACTATTAAGCTGCTGTGTGTAATACTGTTTAAATTTTTTCAATGTTCAAGCCCCGTTGCCGTGTTGTTTACTATTAGCCATGTGTTGACATTTCGTGCTTCCCTTTCTGCAGATTGACATGCGATTAGCACCTATTTCACAGATTATAAGTGTCCACCTGTTGTTAGATTGCTAAACTTTAGTTTCGAAGTTATAATAAGACATTGCATCACACAATTTAGATCGTTGTGCACTTAAGAGAACCATTGATTCTGTTCTCTCCCATTCATATAACTTTGTTTCAGGCACTTTGGGTTTTTTTAGACATATTTTTTTAATATAACCCTTGTATGCTGTCACTGGATATCCTGTATTTTTAGAGTGTTTACAACTGATCACGAGGCAATTCTCTGTTGCACGTTGTTTTGTTTAGATTATTGGCCTTTATATATACCTTGTTACAGTGTAATTACACATGTACTGAGAAATATTAATGTACTTCCTATAGTTGTTATGTTAGAGTTATGTTTTGGTTTAGAATTACTTGCTATAGTAATAACATCAAATGATGCATAATTAAAAGCAAATACATGTGTTTAAAAGGACACTAAAATAGTTTATTCCTGCTAGCATTGGCTTTAACTTGTTTAACTGATTGTATTTGAATGCAGAACTAAAAATGTTCATCATTTGATACAATACATATATTGTGTACATGCAAATGCTTATATTGTACTCATATTTAACATGAACTATGTAATTATATCTGTTATTAATTTCTGTAATTACATCTACAGTTACACTGTTGACCCACTGTTAAACCTAACAACACCAAGAAACCTGTACCTAACCTTAACCGTATCCCACTTCAATAGCAGCGAAAGTGTTTTGCAATACAATAAGTACATTGTACCTAATTATAGTAGTAAAAAACAACTGTGGAACCTACATTTTTTCTGTAGTGTGGAGTTGTAGTTCGCCATCATTGTGCAGTAGATGCACTTAGATACATTGCCCTTTTTTAGCGAGGCCTGTGTGTTTCTGTAGAACTGTTTGCTGTGCTTTCTGCCTTTTTTATGTGCTAGATGATTAAAGGATCAGTTCACTTCCATAATAAAAATTTCCTGATCATTTACTCACCCCCATGTCATCCAAGATGTTCATGTCTTTCTCTCTTCAGCCGCAAAGAAATTAAGGAAATCCAGGATTTTTCTCCATATAATGGACTTCAATGGTGGCCAACAGGTTGAAGGTCCAAATTGCAGTCTCAGTGCAGCTTCAAAGGGCTCTACTTAATCCCAGCCGAGGAATAGGGGTCTTATCTAGCGAAACGTTTGGTCATTTTCTAAAAATAAAAAATGTATATACATTTTAACCACAAATGCACGTCTTGCACTAGCTCCGCCATGCACGTCCGCAAATTCACACATTACGTAATAACGTTGGAAAGCTCACGCACGGTTAGCTCTTTGTCTGTGTTTCTTCTCCAAAAACGTCCGACATCGTTGTTTTACCTTTTTTGTAAAGGGCATTTGACTTTCTTTGCATGTTCGCTTTGTAAACACTGGGTCAGTACTTCTGCCTACGTCACGCGTAGGCCTGGGTGATAAAACTGTAATCGATATTTATCGACGGTACATCTTCGATATTGATAGAAAAAATGTTCCATGTAGCGCACGATATAGGCATGTACTATGAGTGACGCAGACAGCACACACAAACACGAACACATGCTGAATTGAGAGCTGTGCCTGCCTGTGATGAGGAGATTGTAAATAAAGAATGAATATTAGTCGAATTTAAAAAACATTTGCATTTGAATGTTAGGTGTGCATCAGGGAGCGTCATCAGTGGCTTGCGAGATGCGGTGATGATGTAAGTGACGTTGCATTTAAATGTTTTGTTAGTCTTGCCCACGAGACGCGCCGCTGCTGCGTTATTCATTAAACATATTAGAGAAATACATAAGCTCAATGTGGAGAAGATCTTGAATGGGTTAAAACCGAAACAAGCCATTCACACATTACGCATATTCAGTTAATTTTTTAGACGGACAAATATGACTGATGCACTCGCGTCTCACAGAAGAGATGTATAGAAAGCGATGCAAAGTTAAAACAGTTTAAACACGTCACGAATTTGTGGGGGTTTATTCCTTTTCACTGCGTCTCATATGTTTTTAAATGCAGTCTGTGTGAATGGCGCGTCGGCTCTTTGGATTAAGCAATGCATAAATACATGATGCTGTCTTGTTCATAATTGTTTATGCAATTTACGAAATTATTTTTTATTTTTATGAGTTAATTTAGACGTAATGCACATTTTTATAGAGTTACTTCCTTGCGTTGACAATTTAAATGCGCCGCATTATTTTGCTCATTGCGCCCTCCTGTGGCCTCGGGAGACAATTAGACCTATACAATAAAGACCTATTTAATCGGCATATAAAACATTAAAAAATTAGATATTTGTTTAATTTTTATTGTTTGATTGTTAAAATAAAAAAATATTTGTTGTTTGTCTCAATAAATTGTGTTAATTATAAATACAGTGGTTAAATTTAAACTTTTTTTTAAATTGCTTTTTGTTTTAATAAAGGTTATAAAAAATGTCAATAATTATCGATACCGAACTATATGAAACATTATATCGTTGATCTTTTTTTTTACCTTTCCAACGTGACTACGTAATGCGTGAAGTCGAGCTAGTGAAAGATCATTGCGCCCTCCTGTGGCCTCGGGAGACAATTAGACCTATACAATAAAGACCTATTTAATCTGCATATAAAACATTAGAAATTAGATATTTGTTTAATTTGTATTGTGTTTGATTGTTAAAACAAAAATTATTTGTTGTTTGTCTCAATACATTGTTAATTATAAATACAGTGGTTAAATTTAAACACTTTTTTCTATTGCTTTTTGTTTTAATAAAGGTTATAAAAAATGTCAATAATTATCAATACCGAACTATATGAAACATTATATCGTTGATCTTTTTTTTTACCTTTCCAACGTGACTACGTAATGCGTGAAGTCGAGCTAGTGAAAGATGAGCATTTGTGGTTAAAAAGTATATATTTATGAGTTAATTTAGACGTAATGCACATTTTTATAGAGTTACTTCCTTGCGTTGACAATTTAAATGCGCCGCATTATTTTGCTCATTGCGCCCTCCTGTGGCCTCGGGAGACAATTAGACCTATACAATAAAGACCTATTTAATCGGCATATAAAACATTAAAAAATTAGATATTTGTTTAATTTTTATTGTTTGATTGTTAAAATAAAAAAATATTTGTTGTTTGTCTCAATAAATTGTGTTAATTATAAATACAGTGGTTAAATTTAAACTTTTTTTTAAATTGCTTTTTGTTTTAATAAAGGTTATAAAAAATGTCAATAATTATCGATACCGAACTATATGAAACATTATATCGTTGATCTTTTTTTTTACCTTTCCAACGTGACTACGTAATGCGTGAAGTCGAGCTAGTGAAAGATGAGCATTTGTGGTTAAAAAGTATATAAAAAAATTTTTTTTCTAAGAAAATAACAGATCGTTTCACTAGATAAGACCTTGGCTGAGATCGTGTAGAGCCCTTTAAAGCTGCGTTGAAACTGCAATTTGGACCTTCAGCCAGTTGGCCACCATTGAAGTCCATTATATGGAGAAATATCCTGGAATGTTTTCCTCAAAAACCTAGATTTCTTTGCGACTGAAGAAAGACAGACATGAATATCTTTGATGACATGGGGGTGAGTAAATTATCAGGAAATTTTTATTCTGGAAGTGAACTAATCCTTTAATATAGATGAGTGTTCAATGATTTTGTTGGTTGCAATGTGTTTTGTTTATTTTCCAGAGTCTGATCCTTTCTTGTTTTTTTTGCAGGTTTCTGGAGCTTCTGAAGAATACTCTGTAGGAAGATGATCAGCCTACGTTGCTTCCTGGAGTGAGGGATCTGATCTGGACTGCTTGTTCCAACAGCGCTAGGAAGATCAACGAGGAAGGAACGGACTGCCAGACAGTATTTTCACACGTACATTTTCCTAACAAAAAGTCTACAAAAGTATTGCTACAATTCTTTACAAAGATGCTCCATCTAAACGGATAACACTAACTGCCAAAATCAAGGATTCTACCTGACTGACTGCTTTTGAGACGGGCAGATAAGACGATACCCAAGGCTCTTGCAGCTTTGCTTTCTTTGTGGAGTAGTTGCTGTGTCTGCCTGTTGCATACCCCACCTCTTTGCTTTGGTGTGGCAGCCCTTCAGGAGGAAGGGTCACTGGGTTAGGGGGATCTGTTCTAGGTTGGGGGGGGGGTTTAGGGAGCCTATGCTATGGTGATCGGCTCCCTCTCTAACAGCTCCTGCTCAGGCACAGAGAGACTCACTGCACCTCCCCGGGACAAAGGTTAGCCTCCTGGACGAAAAGAGAGGAGGAGGAGGACAACGACGAGGCAGCGCCAGGGCTGAGGCCACTGGGTGCTTCCTAAAGGTTGTGAGAGTGTGTTGGGCCTTGGCCCAGCAGTATTACAGCAGCCATGGTGAAGTTGGCCAACCCGTTGTACACCACCTGGATCTTGGAAGCCATCAAGAAGGTGAAAAAGCAAAAGCAGCGGCCATCCGAAGAGCGCATCTGCAATGCTGTGTCAATGTCCCATGGGCTTGACCGTAAGACGGTCCTGGAGCACCTTGAGCTCAGCGTTAAAGATGGCTCCGTACTCAAGGTGTCCAATAAGGGGCTCAACTCCTACAAGGACCCTGATAATCCTGGACGCTTGGCATTCCCAAAGCCTCGGGCAGGAGGTGGCGGAGGCAGTTCCAGCACCTCCAGCTCTAGTAAAAAACCTGGTCTGGACTGGAACAAGCTCATCAAGCGCTCTCTAGAGGGCCTTCACGAACCCAGTGGATCATCCCTGAAGAGTATTGAACGTTTTCTGAAATGCCAGGCAGATGTTGCGGGTTATCTGTCTGGCAGTGGCTCTATGGGGCCAGGCCTTTTCCACCAGCAGCTCCGACTGGCTCTTAAGCGGGCCGTTTCTCACGGACGGGTGATAAAACATGGACCGCTCTTCCGGTTGGTAAGCAGGAGTTCTCATAACGACGGGACTGGGTGTGTTTCTCTGGATTCTCTGCCTCCGGTGCGTCTGCTGCCTCATGAACAAGATCGGGTGAGTTGGTGAAGCACTTCCCATTAAAACACACTTTCAGTTTCCCTTTCTGATTACCAGTATTTACAGATTTCACTTATGTTTCGAATACCGGCTCTCAGCTGTGACATGATTTGAGTAGGGCTGGACAATAATTCAATATCAATATGTATCGCGAGATATTTTTTTTCAATAACGGTGATATGATTTTTAAACATTTCCGATATTTCAATATACATTACCAGTGTTTCCCTTTGATTTATTTGTGGTGTTTGATTTCGTTGAACAAACATGAGCACTGCACATTTCAAAATCATAACATGTTTTTGTTATATGAATGTATCTCTGAAGGGAACCGACTGTCTTGAGAAAAGTTTCGATGGCATTTTCATTTGATCTGATAAAGTAGCGTTCATGAGCCAACCCTCTACGCACACCTTGGCAATATAATCGCCATTGGCTAGTAAATTGTTTTGTTTACTCGCCAGACTGATATACTAGCCAACCCTCTACGCACACCTTGGCAATATAATCGCCATTGGCTAGTAAATTGTTTTGTTTACTCGCCAGTTTTACACACACACACACACACACACACACACACACACACACGTTTACTTGGCTATCTAAATGGGGACATTATATAGTCTTCGATTGTTTTTATATACAGATAGTTATACACTTTTTTTTTTAACCTAAACCCACCCCTACCACTCACAGAAAACTTTCTGCATTTTTACAATTTCAAAAGTAAAAAAAAAACTTTGTTTACTTTATTTTTATAACAGTTTTACAAATGAGGACATCCACAAATTTAGTTTTTTGCCGATTTTGTCAGGTTTTGCTCAATTTTGGGTACAAATTTGTCTCCAATATATGGTTAAGTAGGGTGGTATGCAAGACTCTCGCTCTCTCTCTTTGCATGTGTGAGAAACGCAGCGCTATCAGTAAAGTGACGGCGAGTCGTGCGCCTTAACACTACGGTACATCAAATACAGGTGCGCTGCGTGCTACATACTGCGCATCCATTGAGTACATGACATGCATCATGTTTGCACTTTCAATAATAAGCCAGTCTCCAGCAACATGTTTTTGTTGTTGCTAAATTTTTTTGTTTTCTGCAGCAACTCAGAGCACATTTCATATTCTTTATCCTGGCTGAAGCACATTTGTTTCAATCTATAAGAAAAATCAGCATACACTTCCAGTCTAAAGTTTTTGAACTATAAGATTTATGTTTTTTTTTATTTTATTTTTTTTTATTCTCTTCTGCTCACCAAGGCTGCATTTATTTGATTCAACATACAGCAAAAACAGTAAAATTCGGAATGTTACCATTTAAAATAGCTGCTTTCTATTTGAAAGCAGTTATTTTGAATATTCAGAAAGCATTCTAATATGCTGATTATCAATATTTAAAACAGTTGAGAATTTTTTTTTCCAGGATTCTTTAATGAATAGAAAGATCCAAAGATCAGCATGTATCTGAAATATCTACACTATTCCATTCAAAAGCTTGGAGTCAGTATATAGTTTTTTCTGGGAAAGAAATAGACACTTTATTTAGCGCTGCAATTTTATTTTATTTATAATACTGTTATTTAGCAAGGATGCTTTAAATTGATCAAAAAGATTAAAATGTTACAAAAGATTTATATTTCAGATAAATACTGCAAAAAAATTCTACTCATTTGTTTTCAACAGTTATAATAAATGCTTTTGAGCAGCAAATCAGCATATTAGAATGATTGCTGAAGGATCACGTGACTGGAGTAATCACAAAGAATAAATTACATTTTAAGAATATTTTCAAATAGAAAACGAAAAGAAAAGAAATTTTAAATAGTAAAAATATTTCACAATATTACTGCTTTTGCTGTATGTTGGATCAAATAAATGCAGGTTTGGTGAGCAGAAGAGAATTCTTTAAAAAACTTTTGTCTGGTAGTGAATGTCAGCCTATAGTTTGATATAAGGTGAAAATTAATTTATTGGTGCGTTTATTTATTTATTTATTTTTTTAAATATTATATAGTGTTTTAGGAGGAGGTTTCATAGACTTGGAAAAGTTCGTAGGTACAGATCAGGTCTACAATTTTGTTTCTGGTGTCCTTTGACAGCTCTTTGGTCTTGGCCTTGGTGGAGTTTGGAGTGTGACTGTTTGAGGTTGTGGACAGGTGTCTTTTATACTGATAATGAGTTCAAACAGATGCCATTAATACAGGTAACGAGTGGAGGACAGAGGAGGCTCTTAAAGAAGAAGTTACAGGTCTGTGAGGGCCAGAAATCTTGCTTGTTTGTAGGTGACCAAATACTTATTTTACCGAGGAATTTACCAATTAATTCTTTAAAAATCCTACAATGTGATTTTCTGGATTTTTTTTTCTCATTTTGTCTCTCATAGTTGAGGTATACCTATGATGAAAATTACAGGCCTCTCTCATCTTTTTAAGTGGGAGAACTTGCACAATTGGTGGCTGACTAAATACTTTTTTGCCCCACTGTATATCGTATCGACCAAAATTAAGAAATATATCGTGATATAAATTTTGGCCATATCGTCCAGCCCTAGATTTGAGTAAGCAAACAGATTTCTGAGACTCACTAAAATGTCCAGAAATAATTGAAAGCAGGTCAAAGTGCATGCTACATTTTGGAAATGTACTTTTAGACCTTAACATGTTCAGCTGGCTTCCTAATGGATTTCAGCAGTTTTTCCAAGATTTCATATTCTGTACGACCAGCATAGGGGCAGAGTCTCAAAATACTACAGTTCTCCGTCTGAAATGCCTTGTTTAAGTGAGATGGTCTAAAAGAAAACATGGCAGAGATGGTCAAGAATGAGCGGTTACATGAGTCTTGCTTCCTGCCGAGACTGCCAGCTGCAAGTTGTGCGACTGCTGGTGGGGAGAGAGAGAAAGAGACAATGTGAGTGAATGAGAGGGTGTGTGTTTGTTCTTGTTTTTAGAAATGTAAGAAAAAACAAGGGTTTATGTGTTAGACCAGGTGAGAGAGGTGAACTGGAACTGTGTAGCAAAGAAGAGATCCACACATTCTCTAGACTGATATACTCCATACCATTCTGCTTGAGAGGGAGCGAGTGATGAAGAGAGAGAGAGATAGAAGCTGAACTGCAGACACACAGGCGGCAAGAGCAGCACAATACACACCCACTTTTTTGTAACCTGATAAATAGCAGCTCTGCCTTATGCTCTCCAGAGTCTAAACACACACGCATTCACACCCACCCACCCCTCCTATCACATCTGATATGGGTCACATCCATGATGTGCACTGCAGGGTTTTGGCTGTCAGAATGATAGCATGCTATATTTGATTTAGCGGCTCGGTTTGCGGCTGTTCATGTCTGTGTTTTGATTCAAGAACTTGATGTTGAAGTCTACATGCTACCAAGGTTGTCGTGTCTAGCTCAGGAATTAAGGCTTCCACAAGTGGCCTGAAGTCACATGACCACTCCAGGCATCTGCAGTAGAAGAAAAGTCTTAGATAAGAACACAAAAAAATTGCAAACAACAGCACAAATAAATGCAATAGAATGAAGAGAGCTATGAAACTAAGTTTTTCAGGTTAAGTAAGGTTTTTATTCAGGTAAGAAATACTACAGAAATTAAAGTAATCAAATGTAAAATAACACATCCAGTGTTATTTTACATTTGATTACTTTAATTTCTGTAGTCTTCATTTTAAAAATTAAATACAGATTAATGCTTACCATTAAAGTTATAAAACGTTTTCAGTCAAGAGCAGAAAGTGATTTTCTTTGTCTTTTGTTCTTTGATTGATTAACATGACAGACAGCAGTAGGAATATTGGACTGCGGTCACTTTAATGAGTTTATCCACGGACCCAGTATAGGGCCTGTTTACACCTGGTCATTTCATCTCGCTGATCGGATATCTATCTGATTTGTTAAAACGTTTCCATTTAAACTTGGCCACATAAATGTGTCATCGCAAAACGGATATAAATCCGATCTTCAATTCCCGCGCTATATTTAAATTTAACAGCGTTCACGTCAACGAAATCAAAAGATAAGCGCTGCTTTTTATTTAGCTCATTTCAAGATCAAAGACCGCAATAGGAGAGTGCATCAGCACTGGAAAGATAAGTTTGTCTTACTACTTTTAATGAAGATGATTGTGTGTTGACCGTCTGCGTCTTTCAGTTTCAGTGCGTCGGCTTGCTGAAGAGATACTCAGCTACTCGTCCGCAGCGATGCGTGTTGCATTAGCGCAGTCTGACTAATGTCATATAGCCTATAACACGCTCGCACACGTTTATTATTTTATCATTTTGGGAGGAGTAAAATTGACATATGTGGTTTCGACAACCAGATGCATTTACACTTGTCGAGTTTCGTCTGGAATGCGGCCCAGACCACCTCCTGAAGTGGTTTGAGCGATCGGATTTATATCCGTCTCGAATGCGTTTTTAAAAGAATAGAACAGTAGTCACACCACTGTATAGTCATTATATTTCTGAACAGAATTTGAATGCTGTACTGCCATGTCTGCAGTAATGTGGCTGATAAGATAAAAATGTGTTTAATAATTGATAAGTAAGTGACAGTCCCACAAAATATATGTAATCGCAGTTTGAATTGATTTCATGTCCAGACCAGATTTTTACAGTGTATCGCAATTCACATGCAGTGTGTGTCATCATTGCTTTTTTACACCGCTTTACCTGTAGGGTTTTTAGGTTCATCGCCCTCTTGTCACCCTCATTTAGTGCAAACAAAACACTTTGGACATGTTTATACTTTTATTGCAGAAATAATCACTTGAGGTCATTGAATTGGTTGTGACGCAGCTGTCTTCAACTTTGCTTTTATGCTTGAATTTAGAATGCACTTGAATTTTCACTATCAGGTGTGTGTTTGTTCGATATGGTGGCTGTCGGTGATGCTGTTTCCTGCTTGACCGTTTATAGCCGCATATTGGTGTCTCTTCCCATGCAGCCTGTAAAAGATCATGAGGGTTCTGCTTCAGTGCAGTGAGCAAGGGAGCAAAACAAATGGGTGAGCACTGGCTGTGACCCCGATATGGAGGAGAGATTTGTGTAGTCAACACATGAATGACACATTCCTCCATTTAAACATGATCGCAGACTCGCTCACACGTTCTTCCACTAATAGAGGGTCATTGCCAGGGCATATGTGGGGAGTGGGGGGGGGGCTGGAGTCAAACAAGGGGCATGGAGGTATAGATGAGATCACATAGTATTTGGGGGTTATTATGTGTGTGTGTATATAGGACATTACCACTTAATGGTCCTGATGAGAGGGTTTTATGCAAGAGTCAGCAGTAAGAGGGATGGGAGCCCCGGCGTGTTGCCCTTTCACAGCTGAAAGCTCCAGGGTTGAAGGAAAGTTCCTCGGGTGGTCATTCTGGGGACGTGTGAAAATTCTGATGACGCTTAGGATGTGAACTTGTAGCCTAATGACATTCAGTTCATAGTCAGCTTAATGTGAGGATGGACCACTGTAATGGTTATCAGGGCAGCTATTTGGTAAAACCTTGACATTTTTCTTCCTAATAATATCTAGTAAGTGGTTTATCCACTATGCTAGTCAGTTAAGTTGCCTGAAATCAAATAAAAAAGGAGTCTGCACTCCAGGTTTTCATTGTAAGGTTGTCATTTCCAGGTCCAGATGACATCTGTAGACCTTTTTCATGTATTTTTGTGGAAAATCTGCAAAATGATTTAAACATGGTTAAATGTGTTAAATTGGAGCTGTGAGTACTGCATTCGTATTGGAACCTGAAAGCATAATCAAATTATTCAAAAATGTTTAATAAACAAAACACAATGGCAGGGCAATGTGTAGCACTTAAAATTCTGTTTTTGAAATGGCGTGCACCCCTCAAACCCATCTGTACATATAAATTAGGGCTGCACGATATATTGTTTCAGCATCGATATTGCGATGTGTGCATCCGTGATAGTCACATCGCAGGATGTGTTATGTTTAGTATATTGATCGTTATATTTATACTGATCATTTTCTTTGCTCACACACAGACACGGTGTCTACACCGGACGCTACAGAGATCCCCATTTTAAATAAATTTAGTAGCAGAGCTACTGCACGCGATTTTCAGTGCTGGAAATCCATTAATCCTTTGTTGAAACTTCCGCGTCGTCGAGGAGAGCGCAGGTCACAGTCACTTGGCAACGGCAGACGACACGAAAGTGCAAGCTCCCGAGCGCTTTGGAAAGAAGGAGAAAGCGGTGCGGCTGGGGTTTTTACCAAGCGGCAACCTCCCGCTCTCTCTCGTGAAGCCAACACGGAAGTGACTTAAACTGTAATTCGTCGGCTGGCTGCAAAATGCCCCCCATGTTAAAATGCCCAACTTTACAGCAGAAAAAAACATGTTTACAGCCTGGTTCAAAAAAGTGGTTTTGGTCTATATAGCTAATTTTGCCCTTCATGACAACTGTGAGGGGGGTGATTTATTTTTATTTTTATAAGTCATCCGTTTAAATTATATTAAGCCTTAAAGTTCTGCATAATTAAGGGCGTGGCCACTTGAGTGACCGGTGGATTGCCGCTGCTGTCGCCACCGTCGAGCTAGGTGGGCGTGGTTTCAGCAAACACACTGTCCACACTGGATGCGACAAAGCGACCGTTGCATATCATTTGAACTTTGTCAGTACGTCATAAATGGAACGAGCATCAGTTTACTCTCAGTGATTTGTCATTTCGTGCCGCATCCAGTGTAGTCAGTCACACAGCATCACTGATTAATAATGGGTTCTATTTAGAGATGCACCGATTGCAATTTTCTTGGCCGATTCCGATTTCTGATTTTTTTTGTTAGTGTGATCTGCCGATACCGATTTTTGCCGATTCCGATTTTCTTTCTAAGAACTATAATTGACAGCATATACAAACAAAAATCTACTTTTCTTCTACGCAAAGTTTTATTTTAATAAAAAAAAAACAAGTGAAAAGTCAGTAATAAAATAAGAACAAATAAAAAAAATTGCAAACAACAGCACGAATAAATGCAATAGAATAAAGAGAGCTATGAAACTGAAGTTTCTGAAGTATGACGTTTTTCAGGTTAAGTAAGGTTTTATTCAGGTAAGAAATGCTACAGAAATTAATCAAATGTAAAATAACACATCCAATGTTATTTTACATTTGATTACATTAATTTCTGTAGTTTTCATGGTAAAAATTAAATACAGATTAATGCTTACCATTAAGGTTATAAAACGTATTCAGTC
Source organism: Sinocyclocheilus grahami (assembly GCF_001515645.1). Classification (NCBI taxonomy): domain Eukaryota; kingdom Metazoa; phylum Chordata; class Actinopteri; order Cypriniformes; family Cyprinidae; genus Sinocyclocheilus; species Sinocyclocheilus grahami. Next base: position 158,487 of record NW_015505613.1, on the reverse strand, counting down.
AAGAGCAGAAAGTGATTTTCTTTGTCTCTTGTTCTTTGATTAACATGACAGACAGCAGCAGGAATATTGGACTGCGGTCCCTTTAAGAGTTTATCCACGGACCCAATATACCGTTAACCAACATTAGGGATGGGTACCGAAAACCGGTATTTAATCTGTCCCCACCGGAGTATCGATAAGCTCTGACGTTAACGGTTCTGCTATCGGTACTGGATAAATTAAGAAAACACACATACATTTATTATTGCTATAGATACATTGTCTTGCAAATTCTGTCTCACCAGAGTCGCCAGCTGTTTTTATATGCAATAATATTCAAACATTTGTCTATGATGCCTTTTTGCTATTCGCAACTCAGAAGTGAGCTCGTGCGGAGGAGCTTCAGCACGCGCAACATGAAAGCCCTGCTAAATTATGATAGAGGAGAGAACTAAACATTAAAACGTCTGCTTACACTTTAGGCCTGTGGCTGTTTTATTAAGCTATTTTTATTTTTTATTTAGATTTTGGCTTCTAAGGATTATAGCCGCGTTTCTTCTAGCGCAACTTTTTTCCCTTCACAGCGGTGCGCATTCATTCCTCCCTAAACCCCAAACTTAAAAGTCAGAATCAGCACAATCGATGATTGTTGAAAACAAAAGATTGTTGATTGTCTTATACTGTTGCTAAATTGCAGGACATGTTTGATAAAACGTTGAAAGCACAGTCCGCACAAGAGACGCTGTTCCTCAGGCTGAAATGTGTGCACGCGACGCGCTCCAAAACGGACAAGCTAATTACACTTTGAGCTTTGGGTGCGTCCTAACGATGAAATGCACACAAAATGTCAAAATGGCCAGTTTGGAGAGTATTTACTTAATAAACACATTTTATGTCTTAAGTGGTCGAGAACAGCTGGGGGAAAATCCGATGTGTGTCAATATATTGTCTTAACGTGACAGACTGGTGCTTCGGCCATCAGTTAATCAAACAACAAAATGCAAAGACAAAATCACTCACAGCTCTTAATCTGAATTACGTTATAGCTTGAATAAGTATTAATCTATCAATACATACAGTGAAAACTGTAATTACTTAACTAACTTGTAATACTTAATTACTTGTAATTACTTACCTGAACAGTAGGCTAATGTTAGTAGACCTTCATGGAAAAATGAAAGCACTGTTTATTTCATACATTTGTTTTATTGTATTTGTCAGTTTGTTTCTTTGTTCATGTTTTTACTGTATCTTGTCTTATGTACAGTATAAAACACACAAAAATGCCTGCACACAGGTGCATTTACAAATTGATGTATATCATTTAATTAAATATTTATCTTACATTTCAGAATATAAAGCAATGTTAATTCAGCTCTTAATTTGTCATATATATATTATATATAAATAAACAAAAAGTACCGATAAGAATACCGTTAAAGTACCGAATCGATAAGCAGTATCGGTAAGAGTAGTAATACCGTTAAAACCTTAACGATACCCATCCCTACACAACATACTCTTTCTCAACTATTTAATGTTCCAAAACGGACTGTGTTCAACTGGATACTCGCCAAGATGGGCATTTTGACATAATTTTGTATGTATTTGAACGTTTTAGCGCAGTCAGCCACTCATTTTGGTATTTGTGGCTCACAAGCTGTTTGAGACTGAGTGCGGCTTGTGCGCTCCACTAATATAGAAGCCTCAGTGGTGGTGCGCGCACTTTTGGTGTAAGCGAGTTAGATTTAATTTATAGTAAAAACCATTAGGGGTGGGAATCACCAGAGGCCTCACGATACGATATTATCACAATACTTGTGTCACGATATAATATTATTGCGATTTTAAATATATTGCAATATTCTGCGATGTATTGCAATTTATTACCTTTTTCCAACTTCAAATTATGTCCCCAAAGGAAAACTTTGACAACATCTGTTTTAACTAAAAAGAAACATTTCTCAGTTTCTCATTTCAGTTTTATTGTTGCAGTGCAAAATGGGATTGTCAAGCCGACAAACTGACCAACACTTTCATGAAAACCTGTCATAAATGTTGTATGCACCTGGCAAACTCAACTATTTGTATTACAGTCTAATCTAGTCCACCTTCATTAAATGTAAACAGGTATGCACTGCTGGTATTTTGAACAGTGCTTGAACGTGAAATCGTACTAAAAAGTTGTGCAGACCCTTCAGCAATTGGGGCATTTGAAAGTAAATTACTGTTAAATTTAAATTAAATAAAATAAAACATGTAGTCTTGCATTTAGCGATGCACCAAAATGAAAATTCTGGGCCGAAAATGAAAACCGAAAACTCTGGATGCACTTGGCCGAAAACCGAAACCGAAAATGATTATTTATTATTTTATTAAATAATATAAAGTAATTTTGTAAGACTTTTTAAATTTAACTCAATTTTAATGACACTGAATTAAAAAAAAAACACAAGCCAATAAAATAACCACACTTTTACTGAAAGCAACACAATAAAACTGGACAGAATTGATATTAATATTGGTAACAGTTTACAATAAGGTTCATTAGTTAACTACTTTAGTTAATGAACTAAGAATGAACAATAGTTCTTCAGCATTTACTAATCTTAGTTCATGTTAATTTCAACATTTACTAATGCATTATTAAAATCAACAGTTGTGCTTGTTAAGTTAATGCACTCTGAATTAACATGAACTAACAGTGAATAACTGTATTCTCATTAACTAACATTAAGAAAGATTAATAAATACTGTAAATGTATTGTTCATTGTTCGTTCATGTTAGTTAATACGTTAACTAACATTAACTAATGGAACCTTATTGAAAAGTGTTAATTTAATCTTAATATTAAATATCAATTTATAATTTTTATTCACTTCTATGTAACAGAATCAGATATAAGTTGTTGTTGTTGTTGTTTGACTAATTATCCAAATAATGTATAGTCCTACAAAGCTATTATTATCAGAGCATATGAGCAGAGCATAGCATAGCATAGCAGAGCATAGCGTCGCGTCACTGAAGGCAGCATTATTTTACCAGCGTTGCCCAGTACAGCCAAACTAGCCTACACCATGTTACAGCACAGTAGCGCTACTGCAAACCAGAACAAGTAGACCTATACTGCATAGAAATTTCCTGTCAGCGTGTTATTTGAGCGGACTTTACTTTTCCCACGAGCGGAACGCACATACATAGATCGGAATATTGAGTGGAGAGTCAAACCGCGCAGTGACAAGGAGAGTGAAACATGCGTGCTGAACACTGCGGGGCGCGCCATATATATATTATTATTATATATAGCCTATATTTTCGGTGCATCCCTACTTGCATCCCCTCCTTGTTTACAAATCCGAAGTAAGTCCATACATCCGATTTAAACGCGGACAGGGCTTTCCTGATAACTTTCCGCAATGCCGCCCTCTTTATTTTACTAACTTACTGCATGCTGAAGTTGACCTCACCAGAAAAAAACTCAACACCACCATCGATTTGATTTTATTATGCTACCAAATAGTATAATAAAAGATCGATACTTGGCGTCCATGTATCGATACAGTATTGCCGCGGAAAATCGCGATACTATGCTGTATCCCCCACCCCTAAAAACTATGCAGTGTTATTTTGCATTTGATTATTCAATTTCTGTACCTAAATACTGTTAGACTTACCTAAAAAAATATAAAGCACTGCTTATTTAATTTGTATCTTTGTTCTGTTATTTGTCTATCCTTGTAATTTGTTTATTTCCTATGCTGATTTACTCAGCTACAAAATCACCCCAATCATTGATTTTTTTTTCCCCAAATAGAGCTATTGAAGTCATCTGATTGGTTTTTCATATCGCAATATATATCGTAGAAAAAAAAAATATCGCAATGTGAGTTTTTTCCAATATCGTGCAGCCCTAATATAAATGTGTACTTTTTCACCTTTTTCTTGTTTCTAAGTGAAGCTGTAGAGAATACAGGAGACATGCATACAAATCAGCACAGTGCATTGATTATGTGGCAGTGTTAAGGTAGGTAGGTAAGGGTAATCAGTGTTGGCCCTTTTGTCCTGACTGCTCTGGTGTGGCACGAGTTTACTATAAATGCTATTAGAATGTAAATAGACTTACAGGACTTGTATGACAACCATAGCAATACCATTATCCTTCTGTATAGGTCTAAGATCACAGAGGCATTAGAGCATCAGAATGGTTGTTTTTCCTGTATCCTAACCAGGCTGCTTCCTTTCTCTGTCCATATTGAAATTTCATTGGTCTAAAAGTCATTTTAAATGGTTAATGTTGATGCAGTCTGGCAAAATATATAAGATCTGGTAAATAGGCCTATAAGGTTATGTAATGACATCAAATGAGAAGCACAATATTTACTCAATTCATTCAAAATTGAAATCAGAATTTATTTGATAAGGCTGTTGGTAGAGTTTGGATCTTTTCTGTTAATTAGTCAAAATGCATGGTTATTGGCTGACATCGCTTTCTCAATAGTTTAAAATCCAGCTCCCTGTAATGTATTAAACATCAGCTGTGCTCTGATCGGCTGTGTTCTGTTGCTTTGCTTTTTCTTGTGATGGTGTAAAAGAAAATAGAAAGTATGGATTGTATTTGATGGTTTTGTTGTATTTGTAATATGGATAGCTAAACATTTCACTAGTTTGAGAGGGTAAACTCTTACATTAATAAATGTATACTACTTAAAACCGTTTTTGCACCTTGTTTTATGTACCACTGCTTCTCTTTACACTGACCCTTATATGACCTTAGATGACGTATGGTCATCATGTCCAATGATGGATTTGAGCTCTACAAGGTTGAATGTGATTTAGCACACACATGTTCTCTGCTTCATTACTCTCTGCTGAAAGTGTCACTAGCATGACCTCAAAATTTGAATCCCTCAGTTTAGTTAGTCTAACAGAAATGGTCTGCATAGTACAATGGATTTTGGCTTGTTTGCCACTTCTGTTTGTGAAGCCACTAGGGCTGGGTATTGTTCTAAAAATGTCAATATCGGTACCAATACCTTGACTTTGATACCGGTTCGTGAACGATACTTTTTTTCTATACCAATTTTATGAAATCCATTTTAACAAGATTACATTACACATTACCTAGAAAAAAAACGTACATTACCTCATAAAACTATTTTTTATTTTCTTTCAGTTTGTTGAGGTTTTTACAGACTCAAAGACTCATCTACTGTGCCACTGCACAAAGGAACAAAATGTAACCAACACAATAAATCAGTGCAAATAGTTTTAATAAAGTTCAAATAGTTTTCAGTGCAAAATGAACAGTTTTAAGTCAGTATGTGAGAATCACTGCTGCATGCATAAGATCTTTAAATCGCTCAGCAGATCTTCAAGAAAATGAGCATGTCCTCTCTTCACTGATGATGTCCCTAGGCTACGTTTACACTAGTGCGTTTTTGTTTTAAAACGCATAGCTTAGACGGAATCATCATTTCTATTCAAAAACGTCTGATTTACGCGATCTGATGAGCATTAGCTGTTTCTAGCGCTGTCTGCCTGTGTTTTCTCCTCTGCGATCTGACTCCGAAGACGCTCATTCGCTGCTCATATGTCAATCATATTACGCGTTCATAATCCACCCTGTCTCCGACGATGAATGTGCGTTACACTAGGGCCGTCAAAATGGCTGAAAAACTACATTTGAATTTTGTACTGAAATATCAAAATTCGAATTATATTCTAATTTAAAATGCATAACATCAGTTAGGGTGAAGAAAAGCTTTTGGCTTCTCTCTTTTTACAGACTCAAAGACTCATCTACTGTGCCACTGCACAAAGGAACAAAATGTAACCAACACAATAAATCAGTGCAAATAGTTTTAATAAAGTTCAAATAGTTTTCAGTGCAAAATGAACAGTTTTAAGTCAGTATGTGAGAATCACTGCTGCATGCATAAGATCTTTAAATCGCTCAGCAGATCTTCAAGAAAATGAGCATGTCCTCTCTTCACTGATGATGTCCCTAGGCTACGTTTACACTAGTGCGTTTTTGTTTTAAAACGCATAGCTTAGACGGAATCATCATTTCTATTCACTTTCCACTGATTTACGCGATCTGATGAGCATTCTAGCGCTGTCTGCCTGTGTTTTCTCCTCTGCGATCTGACTCCGAAGACGCTCATTCGCTGCTCATATGTCAATCATATTACGCGTTCATAATCCACCCTGTCTCCGACGATGAATGTGCGTTACACTAGGGCCGTCAAAATGGCTGAAAAACTACATTTGAATTTTGTACTGAAATATCAAAATTCGAATTATATTCTAATTTAAAATGCATAACATCAGTTAGGGTGAAGAAAAGCTTTTGGCTTCTCTCCTGAGGCCACAAGAGGGCGCATCGAGCAAAATATTACTAATGCAAGTTTATTCAAAGCATAATATAACATGAAAAAAAGTGCATAATATTTATAATGTTTATAAACCAAATATAGTTAAGTTGCTTAAACAACTATAAACAAAACCGCATCATGCATCGGCCCTTTAATACAAAGTGCGATGTGCGCACCCGCGATAGTCACATCACAGGATGTGTGATGTTTAGTATAGGCTACTGATCGTTATATTTATACTGATTGTTTACTTTGCTCACACACAGACATGGTGTCTACACCGGACTGTACAGCTGTACAGAGATGCCCATTTTAAATACATTTAGTAGCAGAGCTACTGCACGCGTATCCTTTGTTGAAACTTCTGCGTCATCGTGGAGAGTGCAGGTCATGGTTGCTTAGCAACGGCTGACACCACGAAAGTGCAAGCCCCCGAGCGCTTTGGAAAGAAGAAGAAAGCGGTGCGACTGGCTCTTTCCTCCGCGTTTTTAGGCGCAACATGTGAACGGCCCCAAAGTCTGTCTACACTGGACGCGACAAATCGACCGTTGCCAATTATTTGAACTTTGTGTCAGTAGGTCATAAAGAGAACGTGGTATCAGTTTACTGTCGGGGATTTGTCGTGCTGCACCACATCCAGTGTAGACAGCATCACTGATTATAATGGGTTCATTGTATTTTGGTCACATCGCGCCGCACTGCTCACGTCCGGTGTAGACATAGTGAGAGCCACACAGATGCACGTGAACACTGAATTCTGTTCACTGCTGCGTCTATTTGTGCCTGAAATACTGTGCTCTGCAAGTTTCCTTGTAAATGCAGTTGCTTATGGCTTAGGTGAAGGGAAGTAATTAAGAAAATGGATGTGTGTAACAGTAGCCTATATTGGTTTACAGCAGTTTAATGTTCCTGAGGTTATTGTTATGAATGTTAATCAAACAACAAAACACAAAGAAAAATCACTTTTGTAGCTTTAACACAGATTTATTAGATTTAATTTATACAGTGAAGACTAGGGTTGCAACGGTTCAACTTACTCACGGTTCGGTTTGTATCACGGTTTTAGAGTCACAGTTTCAGTACGGTTCGGTATGTGCTATGTTTAGGGAAAAAAATATATTGTCAAATAAAAATAAAGAAAATGAACAAATAATCTAACAACAAGTATAAATAAACAGTAAAAAAAGATACAAATAAAATAAACGGTGCTTTTCAGTTTTTTTTAGGTAGGTCTAACATAGTTTTTAGGTACAGAAATTGAATAAATCAAATGTAAAATAACATTGCATATTTGACTGTATAAATGAAAGATTACTCCTTATTAAAGTTACAAAAGTTATTCAATCAAGAGCTGTGAGAGATTTCCGTGTTGTTACTGTTTGATTAACATTAAGAAAGTGCTGTCACTTTAAGAGAACGCACTGATCCAGTGCACTGATACTGTACGTTCAGCCGACTATGTCTACTAGGATACTCACCAAGACGGGCATTTTGACAGTTTATTTCATTTGTGTCTTTGTTCTGTTATGTTCATCTATGCTTGTAATTTGTTTATTTATTATGCTGATTTACTTGCCTACAAAATCACCCCAATCAATATTTTTTTCCAAATAAACTATTCAAGTCATGTGGTGATTTCTTTTTTTCATATCGCAATATATATCGCAGAAAAATAAAATATCGCAATTAGTTTTTTTCCAATATCGTGCAGCCCTAGCCAAAAGCCAATCACACATTTTTCATTTAAAAACATGAGTTGCAGTGGGATGGGGGGAAAAAAACACCATAAAGTCTCGAGATATGTTTTTTCAAAGTTGAACTTGCATTCATTTTACATGGCTTTCTAAACATGCGGCTCTTTTGTGCGAGACGCGAGTGCAATGGTGATAGATGTCCCTCTAGAAAATGCGCGAAAGATGCGTTCTGTGTGAACGGCTTGGCTTCAGTTTTGACAAACAATGCAACGTTGAATGCAACGTTTTTGCATTAGAATGTGGATTTTTATTTTAAATTCGACAAATATTCGAAATTAAATTTTTTTTGACAGCCCTATGTTACACTTCCAGAAAAAACATTTACAGGGATGAAACATGAAGCTAATAAACACGCAATTATGACAGTATATGATTTGTATGTTATTTTCATGAGATACTGCCCATTTATATAACAATACAGTGTGTTTAACGTTATATGAGAAATGCTAAGCAGGTATAGCATTTAGCTCGATATAAAAGGCTACAAATAAGATATTTATAGGGATGTAATGATTCACTCAACTCACGATTTGATTCGATTCATGATTTTGATTTCACTATTCGATTTTCTCACAATTTTTTTTACAAAATGATATTGAAGACATTATACAGTAAATGAAAAGGTGTTGTTTTATTAGGCTATTGCTGCATGTTTCTTTGTGAAATTTAAATATAATAAAACAAAACTAAATTGAAATTTTAAAACAAACCCCAAATCAAACAAGTAAGTTACACAAATAAAAGAAATATCTTAATATGAACAAACTAAGGCTTTGTCTGTGCTCTTTCCATTTAAAATGAGAGGCAACCACTGGCTTTTAATCATGATCCAAACAAAGATGCAGCATACATTCTTTGTGATTGTGGTCAGATCAATGCAAATATCAACTCATTGTTTTACGCAGCTAACACATAGAGTTGTAAATGAGAAAGAAGTTAATGTGCCTTCTAAAAATCTAAACAATTAAGACAATTTATATGCTTGATTTATCCATTTTCATAAAAATGGTCTAAAGGCTAATGCTGTTGTATAAGATTTGTTTTTGTGAAAACCTGTATCTGAACTGTTAATCATGTAATTTTATGGCTCAGTACTGTATGTTACCACAGACATTGTCCAACCCCACTCATACTGTTAATTTTACTTGTGCAGCACTTAAAATGGGTCAAACATTGCCTTAAATTTATTTAAAAGACGCCACTACTATTACTCATGACAAGACATAGGCTTCTTTGTTAATGGATCAAGCAACACCAACAGTTTCTGTTGCCTCAGCAAAGCACACCAAAAACATCACATTACACACATGCACACATCCTCAACACACTGTGAGAGCTGTCACTGTGAACACACAAACAGGAAACACTCTGCTGCTGTATGCTTTGGCCTTCTGATGTGAACTGAATGCTTATATATAGTCACATTTCAGTAGCTGTTAGTAAACTTGGCTCACCAGAAAACCAAATGAGCTCATTTATAGCTCCATACAATATAAGAATACAACAGAGCAACTCTTTATTCTTTTGAGGCAAGAATACTGGAGTGTGTTCCCATTTTCTCACCTGCTGCACAGACATCCATACATACACTCAAACTTACTAGACTTTTTCCTCATTTTTCACAACAGATCTTCTCATATTAAAAATAAGTCCTAACGCACGGATCTAATATATTTGGACCCCATTGACTTTCATTGTATAAACATTCTTTAAAATATCTTCTTTTGTGTTCTTCATTAGAACCAAAGTCATACAGAATTGGAGACAACATGAGGGTGAGTAAATGACAGCAGTTTCATTTGTGGGTGAACTATCCCTTTAATAAGATCAAACTTGCCCTGGGTCTATTAGCTTCAGGGCTCACAAAATCGCTGCCCGATGTCCCGGGGCTATTGTGTTTTCCAGTCGGGCTACCAAAATGTATCACCACTCTGCCCGACGGGCTATCTTAAATGCAGATCTCCCGCGGGTCCTTAAAAACTCATAAAGTGAGATGTAAAGTATAATTTCGATAGGTCTTTCAGTTGGGGACGGAAAGACAAGAGTCGCGGTACGGCTGGATTAAACTTCAAAAGGCAATGATATCATTGAATAAATACGAGCTCTGCACGTTTCAAGTCAAAACCCTGCTCGGATGTCTTTATTTGAATGTATCTGAAGGGAACCGACTGTCCTCAGAAACATGTCGTTGGCATTTTAATTTCATTTGACCTATAATTCCTGATAAAGCAGTATTTATGAGGCTGAGCTGCTTTGTGTACAGCCGTTACCGGGGAAACTGCAATATTTCAGCACTCCTAAAGTGCCACCTCGTGGCTGAGAATTAATTTGCATTTCCAATAAGCCTTTCTTGCTGTTTATGGTCAGATCAATGCAATTTACGCAGCAAACACAGAGTTGTAAATGAGAAAGAAGTTAATGTGCCTTCTAAAAATCTAAACAATTAAGACAATTTATATGCTTGATTTATCCATTTTCATAAAAATGGTCTAAAGGCTAATGCTGTTGTATAAGATTTGTTTTTGTGAAAACCTGTATCTGAACTGTTAATCATGTAATTTTATGGCTCAGTACTGTATGTTACCACAGACATTGTCCAACCCCACTCATACTGTTAATTTTACTTGTGCAGCACTTAAAATGGGTCAAACATTGCCTTAAATTTATTTAAAAGAATTCTGCAGATACCCTGTATATAGTGAAATAAAATTCCTTCCTTTATATTTGTTGATATTGTGTATTGAAAATATTTTTGATTGACCTTTTAAACTCCTATCTGATTTTCTATATTTAAAAAAAAAAAGTTTTTTTTTTTTTTTTGGGCTAGTTAAATTAATTTTACCTGCCCGAAGGGCTACCAGGGATTTAGAAATTTTGCGAGCCCTGCAGTGTGTGCTTCCACCTGCCGTGTTTTACTTTAGATATGCTTTATATTCATTTATGCAGTTTGGAATGCAGTACTATTAGATGCACTGACAGACTTTCACGTGCGCTTTGTGTTTGTCCTGAAGCTTGATCGTGGCTGCGGTTAAATGCACTTGCATCTCTGAATACTTTTATACAAAATTGATGTAAATACAGTCAGTTATGTTTTCAGAGCAGGACAGAACATCTGATAAATCGAGATAGATCTGTGCATTAGTGTAAATGCAGCCTGTTAGAGCTTCCACTGTAAACTTTCGGATACTTAAAGAACACTTATTTTAAATAAGTAATTGCTTTAAAAAGTAGTCTGCTTACATAATAATAATAAAAAAAGGAAATTTTGCACAAATTACATTTGATATAAAATTTATATGCAAATGTAGCCATATGCAGTAATATTGAAAATGGAGAATGTGACGCATTGTGATATTGAGTTGATAATGATAATCGTAGTTAAATTGAATCGTGAAGCCAGTGAAGATTCACACTCCTAAACTATACTACATAAAACATATCTGAAAGAAACAGCAGACTAGCTGAATGAGATGCAGATTCACTCTCTGACAGCAGGTGGCGCTTATGAACAGCAATGATACATTGTTTCCTGGGTTACCACCATAAACAAAGCAGAGCTGCGCTTAAACTGCACTTAAACTTCTGGCTTCGCTACCGTTCGGACGTTCTTGCTTACTGATCTGCGCTTTGCTCCCTATTTCTGTACTTTTCCGATTCTGCTTATCGATTCCGATTCTTTTCGATTCCCAGTTTCGATTCCAATGTGATTAAATAATGATATCAAACATTTATACTGTGTCTCTTTTATGCAAACCATTTATTGGAGCTGTACACCATGAACAAAAATCAACAGGCTACATAAAAACTGGACTCTTTAAGAGCTGTTTGTGTGCAAAATAGAACTGCATGATTCTGGATAAATTTCGTTTTTTTCTTCTTTTTTTCCCCCCCAATGGAAGTTGTGGTTCTCTCATGATTCTGAAGAAAAAATCAAAACAATATAATCGATAAATCTTCATTTGAAGTGTCAAATTACTTTCAAAAGGTGATTCTAATTTAATCTATTTTAATCGCTACCATACACATCATACACACAGTTTATATCTGAACTATAAACTTTTATCCCAGTACTTCTGTGATTTGAATGTTTGTAACTAGGGATGTCAACGATTAATCGATGATCGATTAATTGTCGATAAGAGATGCAATCGATTAAAGCTAGGTGACGGTATATAAATGCATCATCATTCATTCATAATGTACAAATTAAGCTTTTAATGTGATTTAAACTTTAAAAGTACATTAAAATAGAAACAACACAAAGTTCTTCAACATGGAAAGCAATAGAAATGTAGTAACTAAATCATTTCCCCAGATAATTCTTTCATATCGGGCTCTGCACTTTGGAGGGCTGTGGGACACAGGACAGATAGGCTAGGTATTCATTCCTACAACTTGTTAATTCGTTCCTACGACTTATTAATTTGTGGCCACTGTCCATGTTTCATTAATTTTGTTCCTTAAATAACCCATGATTTAACTAAAATGAGGGAACAAATTAATACATCGAACAAATTCTTAATTCATGGCCATGAAATCTTTCATTTCCCTTAGATGTGAAAACGGTGATAAAAAGTGAATGACAATAAAATAAACCTGCGAAATTAGAGGCCTAGACGGTGAGGATTTAGGAAAAGAAACAATGCCTAAATATTATTGAATTTGTGTAAATTCGTGACCAACCGGCAAACCAGAACAAAGCCGCGGGAATTTAGGCTATATGGGCTCGAACGGCATCCAAAAGTCACGATGTAACATTTTCCAGCTAACCAATTATTCCTCTAATAAACAAAGCTTTTATACCACACTTGTCATAATCAGAGCTTATAATTTGTAAATAAATAATTACTGGATTCAAAACAGCAATTAAAAGGCGCTGTGACCGATACTGACTATACGTTTTCCCGGAGCATTCAATGATGTCACTAAACGGTGATGCCACAACTAAGAGCATCGTTCACACGTTTTTGCCTGGACCTAACTAGCCTAGGGCACAGGTTTTCAAGCTCTGGGACATAATGGGATGCTTTAAGGAAAATGTATAGCCTATGTAAGTAATAGGCCTAAAATAAAAATAACAATTTGTTTTCATAAAAAAAAAAAAAAGCGGAATATATCTGGCTTAAATAATTAAGCTAACAGATTTAAAACAGAAGTGTGGCGCGGCGCTCCATAAACAAGTTTTATGTTTCAGCTGTTCGATTGCGCCGGCACCTCACGCGCACACACCCCACATATTCTAGCAATTCAAACTTGCATCGCAGTTTGTTCATTATCCAAATAAAATAGTCAACTAAACATATAAAAGGTTACACTGGTCAGTTTAAATAGACCGTAGTATACCGGTCCACTCTGCTGTTATGCCAAGGACTTTTTTGCTCATGTGAAGAGGATGATCTTTTCTGTTTATATGCAAATGTGTGTAAAGTACAAGCCTAGTTTACATTATAAATAATAGTTTAACATTCAAATTAGGGGTCGACCGATATGTGTTTTTCAAGGCCGATAACCGATATTTTGACCCGATATATAGGTCTGGTGTAAAAATGAAAATTTGTCAAAATTAAGAATAACAAGGGCTCTGACAAAAACTGCCTTCCCTGGTGTTGGTTGAGTGTAGTACTCCCACAGTAAATTCTTTATTTAATGGGTTTACCATTAAAATTAAAACATGGAAGAAATAGCGTATTGTGTGATTATTCTTTTAAACAAAAGTTGTAATAATTGTTGTAGTAGTCAGGGGTTAAAGCAAAAAAATATATATTTCGACAGAAAATTTTTCCTCGGCCAAACCCCATTTCTCAGCCATACCTGTCACACACCCAGTTTAAGAGCAGTGTTTTTTCTTCTTGTAATCAAGAGCGCTTGTCCTCCTAATTAAAAAAATTAAGGAGCACCTTCTGATCAGTAATCAAAAATTCTGATAAAAAATTAACCTTCCTAATATGAGGTGAAGTGATTTACAGGGGCATTTTCTTTTTTACCTTTGCAATGGCATAATTTTCATCTGTAAAATTAAAAAATGTATGTTTATAAGCTTTTTAAAATTTCTATTTAAAACAATATAATAAGAAGTAGAATAAGACAAATAAGTTACCAATCATGAAATTAGTATTAATGAAAAATTAATTTGTACTACAGAGGTGGCACAAAAAGAACACAAAAGTGGCTTGTAGGTACATTTTCAGACATTCAATGAGGCTCAGAGGGGGCATGAGTGCAATTCAATTCATAAATTCATGTGGAGATTAATGTTTTAAATACAATTTTGAATACATAACTATTAAATGATTTAAATAACTGCAATTATACCTAAAAATGAAACTGAAACCGCCAGCAGGTGGTGGCAAATCCCGGATTTTATCACTGAATCATTCATTCAATTGATTCGTTTGAACGGCTAATTCATTCAGGAATGAAGCAAGTGACTGTCTTTATGAATGGGTAATCATGAATCACTGACTCACTAGATTCGTTCAAAAAAGCACTTCTTTCATGAATGAAACACCGCTGTGTTTGCTTTTCGAGAATAGATTTTTAGAGCTGTTACTTTATTTGGAACTATTTCGTTGATGAAATAGAGCAAAATCAGGCAGTACGTGTTTATTGAACTTGTATTAAATCAATATCACATTTGCAAACTCCTTGAATAATTATTAAAATCTGTCACTCTCCTTATTGCGATCTGTGGGCGCACATAAAATGAGAGTTCTCAAGACTCAAAAGTACGTGCAAATGATACGTTCCGTCATCTGTCATCGCGTTATAAGCGCGGAACCTGCGGGAATAAGTATAATTATTATTAATAGCCGCAATCCTGCACCTGATATTCAAGACCAGCTCTGTGTTCTCCGCTAATAACCCGACTGTGAATGATGCGAGCGGCGTTATGTTGTCAGTGAGAAGCTGCAGCCGTGGTGGGGAGGATTTTTGGTGTGCTGGTGTTCTGACAAATAATGCTACCTATCAGATTAACCAACAAATCGTCAGAACACCGGCAGAACAACAACAATGTGCTACAATTTTCTTTTCCCCTCATTTTTTCCAATTGACGGAAATCCGTCATAGCGATGGAAAACTTTCATCCCTGAGTAGTATTATGTACATCATACTGCACCACAATAATATATTTCTGATAATTTCATTAAGCTAATCCGAATTTATATTTTGACGGTTGCCATGAGGAACTTGTTTCTGTAGGTCTATGTAAATGATATGAAGATAGTTTTACTCCAATGAAACTGTCAAATGCTCATGAAGTGACTCTTAGAGGGAGTCAGAGCAGTTCTGGAGATGTTGTTCATGTATTTATGTCCTCATATAGTGATACGACAGAAGCTGAAGTCACCGCGAGCGTCGAACACTTTGTATTTGTAGAAAACAAAACCGCTGGTCTGTTCCATTTCCATACACCGAGACATGCAGAACATGCTGGATTCATATTTAAATGGTATTTTTGCGGCTTAATATTTACAGATACTAGTCCATATTGTGACTCTAAGTGTACTGACCTACTTTTGATTAATTCATCCAAACTTTGACAAATTCCTTGACATTCCGTGTCATACAGTAAATTCCATTTATATGACTGGATTCCGCGATTCCGTCCGCGGTTTCCGCATCGCGGAAATCATAGATAATATTGAGGTGTTTTGCAACTTCAGTGCAACGTTAGTGGATTGGGATCTATTGCAACTTAAGCAACGTCTGCTGCTGCCTTACCTTTGAGAGACAACTGATGCATGATCACTGAAGCAGCTCCAGTTAGCAAGCGCTTTTGGAGTGAGAGTGAATTCTGCATTGATTGGTCGGACTCGTGAGTCCCAACAAATCAGATGAGCGATGGGCGGAGACCGCTTTAGGCCACAGAGTGGTGAGTTCTGACAGGCTGCATCAGAGCCAAATAGTGCATTTCAAAATTAAGTTATTTTATCGGCGAATCGGTTTTGAAAATGACCAATACCGATAATCATAAAAATGCTTAATATCGGCGCCGATAATCGGTCGACCCCTAATTCAAACATTTGGATTTGTGCTGAATGAGACGCGAGTAATAACCTCCAAATACATCTAGCCAAACCCGCGCTCGCTCTGTCTCGTATGCACGCAAGCATACACTATCACGATCTAATGCACTGTAAATGCCGGATTTTTAAAAACAAATAGGCCTACCAGAACGCAAACATTTTAAATCTGACATTTTCCGGAACAGGATCCAGCAGGATCAAATTAAGTACTGGTCATAATACTCACATAAAAATGTTTCATGTGAGCAACAGTGTGTTTTGCTGCAGCAGCGCCGATGGAAGCGGTTCACTGACTGCAGCACAGCCACACGCGCCACAGTTACGTTTGGGATAATTTTATTTTAAATGCCATAATGTCAGTTGAAAACATTGCAATTGTGTTTTAAAAAACAACAACGAGCACCACAATCCATTTAAAGAGGCGCGTTCAGCAGTCTCCGTGTTGGGATAGGAAACAGTCAACAAAGTAAAATTATTTCAAATGATCATAATCACATCTATTCATTTTACAATCCTGCTACTAGCATTTTATTCAGACTAAATCCCCTTTAAATCGGGTGAGAAAGCGGGTTTTTTTGAGTAACTTTTGCACATCCTGTCATGCCGGGCTGCATAGACGCATTTTGCAGCATTAAGGTTAACAGTTAATCGATTAATTGATCGTTAATTTAAACGACGATCGATCATGGAAATGATCGAAAATTGACATCCCTATTTGTAACACCGAAATAATGATACTGTGTAGCTGAAAAGACTGTGAAGCTGTTTCATTCATGACAGATGACAGCTGCTCTCTTTAGGTCAATGGCAGTGTAAACGCAAATTTAAATTTAAATTTAAATTTAAATTTTACTGGTGTGATCGTATGCTGCACGGATGAACCAATAGGGCTGGGCAAAAAAAATAGATTTTTCAATTAATCGTTTTTTTAAATTACATCGATTCGATATCGATTCTCAAAAGATGTTACAACAGAAAGCCTGTCATTCATTCAGCACTTATCATGGCCATACGCATGATTAGCAATGCTCAGGTGAAATGCTATAGTAATACTATAAATCTGCGGAAGCATTTTATATCACGCATAAGGCGCCATGATTTCCACAATGAATGAATGGCGGATGGCGTGGCGCACTTTGTTTACTACACATACTAAAGCGTGGATGACGCTCGCGGTGTTTTCAGCTTCTGCCGTCTCACTATATGATAATATGAACACGAATGTCACCTCCAGCTGCTCTGAGAGTCACTTCATTAGCATTTTATCGTTTCATTTGAGAAAACTACCGTCATATCACATACACAGCAGTTGTAAGTTCTTCACGGCAACCCGTCAAAATAAAAGTTTAGTTTAACGTTAAGCTGTCAGAATATATTACTATTTAGCAGTTGGAAGACTCAATGCTACTACTGTTAATAAATCTTTATTTTTAAAGGAATAATCACATCTTTTTTACTTTTAATTTCAACAGTAAACCTCTGTTGTGCAGCACTTTGAAAAAATAAAAGGGTTCAATTTTCATTATAAATTAAATTGATGTTTTATGCCTTCATCTGATTACCAGAAAAATTAAGAACATTTTATAGGGCCCTACTATTGTTTAAAAAGGACCCTATACAAAAAAAAGAATAGGTTTAAAATACAGGCATGTGGTTCTTAATTTCTTTTTATTAATTCACTATTTGTAAACTGATGTTTACGGTTAATTTTTTTGAAGTATCAATAGCATTTGTATTAAAACTATATTCACTGAATGTAATTAAAAAGAAATCGAGAATGGAATCGAGAGCTTGCGAATCGAAATCGAATCGAATCGGGATATCTGAATCGATACCCAGCCCTATGAACTAAGTAATCACAACATTGATCGTACACGTCAAAGGTTGAGGAATGAAACCGACGAATCATTGTAATTTAGAAATAGAATCACGTTGGTGTTTGAATCGTGTTCACGATCTTTAACGATCTATTAAATTAAAGTGCTTTGTCATGTTGTTGGAGATTTTTAAAGCTGTGCTTTAATTTGGCCCTGTGAATAGTTTGCTCATCTCATCCAAGTTGTTCTGCTGTTCTTTATGAAGAATGAAAGAGTTGTTGTATGAATGCAAGGTGTGTCCGCTAACTGCCCAGGTTTCTCCATTTGTCCTGACTTGTTCTGAACAAAAACAATTATCAAGTGGTATCAAGGCCAATACAGGTTGCAAGCAATCCTAAGCTGTGCAGGTGTGTGTACAAACTAAAAAAAAAACGGTACTGTACGAAAGTTGCTGTCAGTAAGATTTTTAAAATACTTTTATTCAGCAGTGATGCATTAAATTGATCAAACATGACTGTATAATCTTTTACAATGTTAAAAAGATTTCCATTTCAGAAAAATGTTTTTAGAACTTTTTTTCATTAAAGAATCCTGAAAAAAAGTTTCCATACAAATTTTAAGCAGCACTGTTTAAGCAGCAACAGTTTTCAACATTGACGATAAGAAATGTTTCTTGATCACCAAATCAGCATATTAGAATGATTTCTGAAGAATCATGTGACACTGAAGTCTGGAGTTATGGCTGCTGAAATTTCTGCTTTGCAGTAACAGGAATCAGTTACATTGTTAAAAAATTAATTAATAAATGAAAATTTAAAATAGATAGGTTATTTAAAATTAAAATATTTTTTGCATTATTTGTTTTTACTGTATTCTTGATCAAAAAATGCAGACTTGATGAGCCTAAGATACTACTTTCATAAAATTTTACCGGCCCCACACTGTTGTGTATACAGTGGGTACGGAAAGTATTCAGACCCCCTTAAATTTTTCACTCTTTGTTATATTGCAGCCATTTGCTAAAATCATTTGTTAATTTTTTTTCCCTCATTAATGTACACACAGCACCCCATATTGACAGAAAAACACAGAATTGTTGACATTTTTGCAGATTTATTAAAAAATATCACATGGTCTTAAGTATTCAGACCCTTTGCTCAGTATTTAGTAGAAGCACCCTTTTGATCTAATACAGCCATGAGTCTTTTTGGGAAAGATGCAACAAGTTTTTCACACCTGGATTTGGGGATCATCTGCCATTCCTCCTTGCAGATCCTCTCCAGTTCTGTCAGGTTGGATGGTAAACGTTGGTGGACAGCCATTTTTAGGTCTCTCCAGAGATGCTCAATTGGGTTTAAGTCAGGGCTCTGGCTGGGCCATTCAAGAACAGTCACAGAGTTGTTGTGAAGCCACTCCTTCATTATTTTAGCTGTGTGCTTAGGGTCATTGGCTTGTTGGAAGGTAAACCTTCGGCCCAATCTGAGGTCCTGAGCACTCTGGAGAAAGTTTTCGTCCAGGATATCCCTGTACTGGGCCGCATTCATCTTTCCCTCGATTGCAACCAGCCGTCCTGTCCCTGCAGCTGAAAAACACCCCCACAGCATGATGCTGCCACCACCATGCTTCACTGTTGGGTTTCATTCATGACAGATGACAGCTGCTCTCTTTAGGTCAATGGCAGTGTAAACGCAAATTTAAATTTAAATTTAAATTTAAATTTTACTGGTGTGATCGTATGCTGCACGGATGAACCAATAGGGCTGGGCAAAAAAAATAGATTTTTCAATTAATCGTTTTTTTAAATTACATCGATTCGATATCGATTCTCAAAAGATGTTACAACAGAAAGCCTGTCATTCATTCAGCACTTATCATGGCCATACGCATGATTTGCAATGCTCAGGTGAAATGCTATAGTAATACTATAAATCTGCGGAAGCATTTTATATCACGCATAAGGCGCCATGATTTCCACAATGAATGAATGGCGGATGGCGTGGCGCACTTTGTTTACTACACATACTAAAGCGTGGATGACGCTCGCGGTGTTTTCAGCTTCTGCCGTCTCACTATATGATAATATGAACACGAATGTCACCTCCAGCTGCTCTGAGAGTCACTTCATTAGCATTTTATCGTTTCATTTGAGAAAACTACCGTCATATCACATACACAGCAGTTGTAAGTTCTTCACGGCAACCCGTCAAAATAAAAGTTTAGTTTAACGTTAAGCTGTCAGAATATATTACTATTTAGCAGTTGGAAGACTCAATGCTACTACTGCTAATAAATATTAATAAATCTTTATTTTTAAAGGAATAATCACATCTTTTTTACTTTTAATTTCAACAGTAAACCTCTGTTGTGCAGCACTTTGAAAAAATAAAAGGGTTCAATTTTCATTATAAATTAAATTGATGTTTTATGCCTTCATCTGATTACCAGAAAAATTAAGAACATTTTATAGGGCCCTACTATTGTTTAAAAAGGACCCTATACAAAAAAAAGAATAGGTTTAAAATACAGGCATGTGGTTCTTAATTTCTTTTTATTAATTCACTATTTGTAAACTGATGTTTACGGTTAATTTTTTTGAAGTATCAATAGCATTTGTATTAAAACTATATTCACTGAATGTAATTAAAAAGAAATCGAGAATGGAATCGAGAGCTTGCGAATCGAAATCGAATCGAATCGAATCGGGATATCTGAATCGATACCCAGCCCTATGAACTAAGTAATCACAACATTGATCGTACACGTCAAAGGTTGAGGAATGAAACCGACGAATCATTGTAATTTAGAAATAGAATCACGTTGGTGTTTGAATCGTGTTCACGATCTTTAACGATCTACGAAATCGAATCGAATCGGGATATCTGAATCGATACCCAGCCCTATGAACCAAGTAATCACAACATTGATCGTACACGTCAAAGGTTGAGGAATGAAACCGACGAATCATTGTAATTTAGAAATAGAATCACGTTGGTGTTTGAATCGTGTTCACGATCTTTAACGATCTATTAAATTAAAGTGCTTTGTCATGTTGTTGGAGATTTTTAAAGCTGTGCTTTAATTTGGCCCTGTGAATAGTTTGCTCATCTCATCCAAGTTGTTCTGCTGTTCTTTATGAAGAATGAAAGAGTTGTTGTATGAATGCAAGGTGTGTCCGCTAACTGCCCAGGTTTCTCCATTTGTCCTGACTTGTTCTGAACAAAAACAATTATCAAGTGGTATCAAGGCCAATACAGGTTGCAAGCAATCCTAAGCTGTGCAGGTGTGTGTACAAACTAAAAAAAAAACGGTACTGTACGAAAGTTGCTGTCAGTAAGATTTTTAAAATACTTTTATTCAGCAGTGATGCATTAAATTGATCAAACATGACTGTATAATCTTTTACAATGTTAAAAAGATTTCCATTTCAGAAAAATGTTTTTAGAACTTTTTTTCATTAAAGAATCCTGAAAAAAAGTTTCCATACAAATTTTAAGCAGCACTGTTTAAGCAGCAACAGTTTTCAACATTGACGATAAGAAATGTTTCTTGATCACCAAATCAGCATATTAGAATGATTTCTGAAGAATCATGTGACACTGAAGTCTGGAGTTATGGCTGCTGAAATTTCTGCTTTGCAGTAACAGGAATCAGTTACATTGTTAAAAAATTAATTAATAAATGAAAATTTAAAATAGATAGGTTATTTAAAATTAAAATATTTTTTGCATTATTTGTTTTTACTGTATTCTTGATCAAAAAATGCAGACTTGATGAGCCTAAGATACTACTTTCATAAAATTTTACCGGCCCCACACTGTTCAGTTTTTAATTTTTAATAAATCTGCAAAAATGTCAACAATTCTGTGTTTTTCTGTCAATATGGGGTGCTGTGTGTACATTAATGAGGAAAAAAAATTAACTTAAATGATTTTAGCAAATGGCTGCAATATAACCGAGTGAAAAATTTAAGGGGGTCTGAATACTTTCCGTACCCACTGTATGTATGTGTAAATACATATCATCTTGATTCTTTAGGTCACTCACAATTCTATCAAAAATTGATTCACGATTTTGAATCAAAATACTGATATCTTTATACATGTTTACTTGATATTTCTTTATACAGATTCATAATTTCTATTTATTTTCCACTGATTTCCAAATGCAAATATATCTGCGTAACACAGTACTGCTTAAATGTTATACACCTTTGAGTGCTAAGGAAACATGAATGAGAAAATAAAGAGTGGGACACACTTGGTAGAGTTAAGTGCAATAAGCAGTGAAAAATAACTCAATGCGGTGTTCGCGCTGACTCACACACAGCCGAAGCACGCACACTGAAAGCCCCTCTCTCGACAGCATGCGATTGTGAAATCTCTTTTGTGTTTTATTGTGCTTGAATGGTCTAATACGCACACAGTAAGGTCATAATGACCATCGTGTGGAGTGTTCAAGTAAACCCAGTCGGTTATATGTTAAATAAATGTAAAACAGTTGGGTGAAAACCGGATGTGTTTCAGTATATTGGATCCGTGCAGTCGGTCTTAAAGGGACAGCAGCCTTATTTACCTGCTGCTGTCTGTCATTATTTATGTTAATCATGTTTGATACAGTAAAGACTATGCAGTGTTTTATTTATACACTTTATTCAATTTCTGTAATAGGACTTCACAATTAATCAAATTTCTAATCGCGATTACAATTATGGATGCCACAATTACGTAATCGTTCAACGCAGCAATTAATCGTTCAAAGTCCACTTGTTATTCTGCGTGCTTAAGATGCGTTTTTTTCTTTCTACATGTTTTCTTAAAGGTTTTTCCCATTATTTTAATTTTAGTATTTAGTATAACATTATAATACCATTCATATTTTTACTTTTTTTATAGTTTAAAGAAGAAACCAATCCGATGTATAGTTGACATTTGAGGCTTAATACTATAGAAAATCACAAAGTTTTTCAGTTAGTGTTTTCAGCTTGTTTATTTTCATATAAAAATACTACATGCAGGTGCATCAAACAATGGTATAAACATTCAATGTAAATTGTGATAATCGTAATTAATAATCGCGATTACAATTTCAAGGGAATAATCGACAATTATGATTTTTGTCATAATCGTGCAGCCCTATTCTGTGATATTACTTACTACATGTTAAATAACCCCAGCCTACTGTAGCTGAATAAATTAAAAGTTTATTTCATATTTATTTGTTCTGTGGTGCTTGTAATTTGCTTCTTTTTCTTAATTTTAATCACAAAAATAAAATAAAAATCGCTATATCGAGGTACATATCGTTATCGTGAAATAAAATTTCTTATAATGTGAAATAAGATTTTGGTCATATCGCCCACCCCTAATTAACACACGATTACGATAGTATATGGTTTGTGCAGGGCTCCAGACTGCAGACCAATTTGACTATAACGAACGGCTCGTTTGGACTACAGCGTTTGTTTTCCGGGCTTTGTGATATCACAAAGCGGCCCATTAGAATATCATTACAAAGAATTCCCGCCTACAGAAATTCGAATGGTTGGGGGGTGGGGAGGGGCGAGGTTGTGGCTAGAACGCTTGGTTGAGTGAGCGCATCAGACGAGACGACGAAGAAGAAGTGCTGCTGTGCTGTAGCTTCAAATTTTCGGCATGTCTAGAACAATTCTAGACAAAAAGTACAACACGACGTAGCTGGGCGCCGTGGACAGACGCCGAACGGCGCCGCCGGTGTGCTTACACTTATAGAAAATAATGTATTTGAATTTTAAAGACGTGGCGCGACGCTCCGCTTCTCGTCTGGTGCGCGACCGCCTGAAACGCTGTTTTTTTTTCACCTTCCGAAAGCGGATGATGTCAGGAAACAGTGGTTGCAATACATTTTTTTAACTCTCCATTATAGCCCCAATTTGCTATTGTGTGCTGCGCATTTTACTGAGGAGAGCTTCCACAACAAGAGGGAGTACAGTGCCTGCCGGATTCGCCAAAAAGCTTTTGTTGAAAGACGGAGCAAGGGGGGCGTGGCAGTACTGAAACACCGTCTAAGCTGTTTGCCAATCACAACGCACTGGGACAGCTAACCAATCACAACACATTTTGTTTTTCAGAAGGCGGACCTTCATCAAAGCCGGAACTAATCGAGCCGTTTGTGCCAGGATGGGGAGAAATGTATTTTAATAATGTAAATTATGTGAAAAATAATGCGTTTTTCGAACCACCAAGCATGAGGGCATGTTCTAGTACACCCCCAAAACAAAATCAAGACTTTGTAAACGAACATAATAGGACCCCTTTAAATGATCTATATTTTAATGCTCCCGCACACCAAATCTGCTCCTGGCGCCACCATCTGTAGAACCTAGTGACGCTGGTGCCACTGCTCTCAAATGTTAGTCTGGAGCCCTGTTTGTATGTGATTTTCATGAGATTATAGGTATTTTTATAATAAAGAATGTTTACATGAGAAGTGCTAAGTATAAGTACTTATTAGCGGAGTATAAAAGGCTTCAAATAACTTATTTCAACAACATTATATGACCAAAATCCACAATAGATATTAATCTGAAGTTATTACAAACACTCTTCATTTGAAATTAAGTTTGAGTAAAAGCGTAGTATTCATTTTAGAAATTATATAGCTTATATAGCTTGATGCTAATGTTAGCTCTAATGCACTGATTACCCTGCTGCGATTAAATTTCATGATGTGTGCTATCAGAAGAATTCACTTGAGGTTGTAAGAAAATGTTTTGTTTTTTAGAAAGACACTTTTTAAAATAAGTGGTTAATCAAAAAGTGTATATTGGATCAAAGTGATGTGCTTGGACAGAGAGACTATAAGGAGTGAATAAAGATGCAAAAGGGCTGTTATGCTGTTTTTAATTTAATGTTCAACCATTTTGTTTTTGTAAAATTTAAATTGATAATTGTCGTTTTCTTCAATCATCTAATTATTAGAACACCTCAAATATGTTGTGTGTAAATAGTCTTTGTTTCAGCCAGTTGAAGGGTGGGTGCAATGTGTGCACATGATCAGGATGGTACCACCTCCGCTTCATTTTGAGCCAGGAAAAGCTGTGTAAACTGTGCAAAATGTTCTAGCTCATTCTCTCTGTTGGCAGATCAGATCATCAGATAAGATGCTAAAGGTAGTAAGATTGCTATAACTCTGATTTGTAAAGTCTTAGTTCTGTCGTGACACGAAGAGACTTTACAGGGCTCAACGCTTACTTTTCTTTTTAGGAGCACTTGTGCTCCTAACTTAAAAAATTTAGGAGCACGTTCAAAATTTTAGGAGCACCTTCTAATCAATAATCCAAAATGTTATCAAAAAGTAGCCTTCCCATTGCGAGGTAATATTTGACTCCTCTAACTTTTTTTAAAGTATGTCATCTTTTGTCATTCTTAAAAAAATATATATTTTATAAGCTTTTTAACATTTTTAATTAAAACGACAGAATAAGAGTAGAATAAGAAACATAAGTTAAAAATCAAATGAAATCAGTATTAACAAAATTAATTTGTAGAGGTGGCACAGAAGAACACAAAAGTGGCTTGATGTACTTTCAGACATTTAATGAGGTTCAGAAGTGGAATGAGTGCAATTAAATCCAT
>NW_015505613.1:106598-131649 GCF_001515645.1 Sinocyclocheilus grahami | reverse complement strand
TAGATTCGTTTAAAAAAACTGTTCGTTCATAAACGAAACACCGCTGTGTTTGAATGGAGATGCGCAGCGGCTGAGCTGTGACTTTGTTTTTAAACTATTTTCGAAATATTTCGAAATACAACGAAATAGAGCAAAATCAGACAATAGTGTTATAGTCAGACAATGTAAGTCACTTAATATTAGCTTCTTGTTTATTGAATTGTATTGTATTAAATCCGTTATCACATTTACAAACTCCCTTAAAAATCATTAAAAGCGGTCACTCATCTTAGTTCATTGCGAGCTCACATTTATAATCAACGAAGCTCTCTACACTGCGCAATGAATCTCTTATTTACACCCTGTCTACACTTTGCTTATGAAAGGATTCGTGAGATATGTCTGTGATACATTACTTAACGCTGCAAAAACACGTAGAAAGCTTTGAAGCTCCCCTGAGCGCAATCACAAGTATGATGATGATCGGGTCAGTCGCACTGGTGCTCCTAAAAAAAATGTCATAGTCGCACGCAGTAGTTTTCAGTCGCAAATGCGACTGAAATGGTCGCACTGTCGAGCCCTGCTTTAAAGGGTCTCTTATGGCTGAAGTATACAACAGTATTGTTTAACCTAGTTCTGATTGGATCTCTTAGCTAGGAGAAGTGTGTGTAAGGGTTTGGTTTTCTTCCTTAGAGTCCCACCCTTGAGTATGTATGTGTGTGGACCTGAGTCAGAAGAAAATGAACCCAATAAATCACACTGTCCTCTCTCCTCCCTGCCTTACACACATACACGCATGCATCCAAACCTTAGAAACACCCTCATATGTGCTCTGACCTTTTTTCTCCCAGCCATTTCATTCTGCAGCCAGTCAAGAACGCCATATGAACACTTCCAGTCTAATACCCACAGCGTCTTTCTTCACAGCTACTGCCATAATAGCCTATTGGATTGATACAATCACATGTTCGAAACCATAGTAGTAATCTTCATGTTTGTACTGTCGCTTTGGCTGTAATGTTGCACAACTTCTCTATAGCTATATGCGTTCAGCTCCTTTTGAGCAAAACTTTTTCCACACATCTGTCTCTTTGCATTCACATGTATCTGTTTGTTTGTGCGCTGTGTGTGTGGTGTATGATGCATACTGCATCGTGGGTGGGATCTCTCTTGGACACACACTGAAAGATTAATGGTGCTCCAGAAGCAAATGTCAGATGGTGTGGCTTAGAATAAGCATCAACACATGCTTTTATGCCCACACCCTGACAATAAAACCACCTCTAGTCCCACACATTCACTGTGGTCATGCCCACTGTAGCCTCTTTGATCATCAAAACTTTGAGCCACTATTTGTATCAGTAAGAATCTTTTGGGGGCTTTTTGATGGCACTCATTAGCCGCTTTTCCACTGTCGGGCCAGTGCGAGCCAGTGCTTTAAGTAAAATAAGTCACTGGAACTGGCGCGATCACAAAACGAACATGATAAAAGCGGCCATTTGTTTGCATGCTTTCTTAAGGATTTAAATCCAAAAGCATCGATGTTTTACAATAATGTTTTTTTTAATTTATCAGGATTGAAAAAGTCACACAGAAATAAAGCGGAATGAACATAGCCTACTCAGTCGAGTCTGTTTCTGTTATTTGTAGTCACAGTATATACATCACATTTAGAAAGAATTTCTATATTTTTATAAAAGCTCCCGAACAAAAAACATTATTATATTTTTATGACATATGCGGAGCTAAACTCTCGAGACGAGACTTATGACAGATAAAATATGTAACTAAATAAATACACAATTGTGATGGAGAATAAGAAGCTGACGTCTGATTTCTTCAAGCGCTCGTATTTACCATGTTTACTATGGTAACGTTAATGGCTAGCACAGGGGTGCCCAAACTCTGTCCTGAAGGGCCGGTGTCCTGCAGAGTTTTGCTCCAACTTGCCTCAACACACCTGCCTTTAAGTTTCTAGTATGCCTAGTAAGAGCTTGATTAGCTGGTTCAGGTGTGTTTAATTGGGGTTGGAGCTAAACTCTTCAGGACACCGGCCCTCCAGGACCGAGTTTGGACACCACTGGGCTAGCGTGCATAGTCTTTTGCATCGCTTATAAATATTTCTGCCTTGTATGGTGATCATAATCCACATCGGATCAAGTTATTTCAAACACTCACTGCTGTCTGAAAGTGAGTTTTGAACTAAAATTATTTTAAAAGTCTTTAATGCTGGTGCTATCTGTTAACTTTATGAAATGATCCACGGCGCTGACACTCTCGAGATGCTGAGAAACTCCGCCTTTGTTCATAACAACTCCTTTAGCCCTAGCTGGCCCGCTTTGGCCCAAGGTTTTCGTCGGGCCAAAAAAACAGGGCCGTTGGCCCCGAGGACCGACAGTGGAAACGCGGCTATTGACTGACCTCAGAGAGCTTTGCAAATGCCTTAAAATTGCCTTTGAGTGATACCACTTTTCGTGGTACAAATTATGTTTAGCAAATGTTAAAAAATAGCTCTTGTTTTTTCACAAGGAATTTTGAGTGTTTTGGGTGTAACTTACCTTTAGTAACATTTTACAGTTTGTAACATTTATACACTACTGGTCAAAAGTTTGGAATAATTTAGATTTGTAATGTTTTTAAAAGAAGATTATACTCAAGGCTGTATTTATTTGAGAAAAATAACTGATAAAATCGATCATTTGAAAAATAAAAAATTAATGATTGAGCAGGAAATCATCATATTAGAATAATTTCTGAAGGATAATGTGACATTTAAGACCACTGAAAATTCTGCTTTGCATCACAGGAATACATTCCATTTTAAAATGAGTTATTAGAAAAGTTATTTGATTGTAAATTGTAATAATATTTCACAATATTACTCTTTTTATTAATTTTAATTTTATTAATTTTTTTTACTGTATTTTCGTCAAATACATGCAGCCTTGGTGAGCATAGCAGACTTCATTCAAAAACATAAAAAAAATAAAAAAAAACATCATTATTCCAAACATTTTACTGGTAGTGTTTGCTGATTTTTTTTAATAATGGTCTGGTTTCTACAACTTTCACTTTGGAGCAAAAATCTGGCTTTAAACTTGAAAGAAATAAAGATTTGACATTTATCGTGATAATTATCTATATTTTTGGCCATATCGCCCAGCCCTAGTAGTACAATAGTGGGTCAGTGTTGGGACATACAACCATGTCATAATGTCTCCTGATACCACAGATGTTTCGTTTTGTAATTTTTTTACATAATGCATTTCTTGGTTTACTTTTAAAATTTATTTTTCTTTCTTTTTTTATAGCCTCGTGTTCCTTATCACTTCTCTTCTATGGAAGAACTCAAAAAAGAGCAGTCACATCTCCTGTAGTGTTCAAAATACATAATTAGGGTCCTTGACTCTTTGTGTTGCCGGTGTGCGTTTGTATTTTACAGGACAACATGTTGTTCTGTGACTCCTGTGACCGAGGTTTCCACATGGAATGTTGTGACCCCCCACTGATGCGAATGCCAAAAGGTGAGTGCCCACACACTCAAATGCATGCCTATTCTACTTGGTGTAATCATAGGATTTGTCTTTAGGCACACTATTAATTATATATTTTGTTGATGCATTCATTTACACAAGAATTAGTTTTCTGTTCAATTATAGTTATGATTAATGATTCTTGATTGCTGTTCTGCAGGCATGTGGATCTGTCAGATCTGTCGGCCAAGAAAAAAGGGAAGAAAGCTCTTACATGAAAAAGCAGCACAAATTAAGCGGCGATATAATGCACCACTGGGGCGGCCAAAGGGCAGGTATTATAAACCGTTTGGTTCTGTTTATGACCACGTTTGCAGAACTCTGTTGAAATTATTTGCACAAGTTTTGCAAGAGACTACTTCAAGTTCTTTTGTCCTCAGACCGGGCCGTCCCTTTAAGAAGCTTCGAGGTGGTGGGCATGGCAGGAGAAGGCGGGGTGCCGGAGGCGTGGACCAGCGCTCACAAGGCTCCTCCTCCCCACACTCTTCCTCCAGTTCCTCATGCGAAGGTTACCCTGGCGACGATCGCATGCTTTTCTCTCTCAGAGAAGATGATTCTGTGCATGGTGGCCTGCGTTTTAACAAGAAAACAAAAGGCCTAATCGACGCCCTAAGCAAGTTCTTTACGCCATCCCCGGACGGGCGGAAAGCCCGTGCTGAAGTGGTGGACTATTCCCAGCAATATCGTATACGCAAGAAGGGCAACCGCAAGGGCGAGCACGATGACACGACCGGAGGTGAGATCAGTAGCCCCTCACTGCAGAACACAAGATCCAGGGGGCGTGGTTGGATCCACATCTAGGGGGTGGAGATTGGTAGGTTTAGGGTTGGAGATGGGTGGGTTTAGGGATCAGGGGGTGGAGACGGGTAGGTTTAGGTATATGTAAGGTGGGAGGAGTTGGATCTGGATCCACCCACGCCCCCTGGATCTTGTGTTCTGCAGTGAGGACCATCTCGGTGAGATGGGTCAAAAGATAAATCTAAACTGTTTAGCAGCTATTTTGTTATGTATTAGGTGATCTATGCTTGGATGATATGGATAGTAAATACACTGAACAGTGGCCATTTCTCTTAATGTCACGTGTGTGGTAAGATTAAAATTGAAAGGTAGTTTTTGGCGTAATGTTGTGCTGACAGTTTGACGTGACAGGTGATGTACACTACTGTTCACAAACTTGAAGTTTGTAAGATGTTTTTGAAAGAAGTCTCTAAGGCTCACCAATGCTCCTGTGATCCAAAGCTGATTTTTTTCAAGCTTCTTATCAATGTTGCTGCTTAATATTTTTGTGGAAACCATGATATTTGATTTTCGGGATTCTTCAGTAAATAGAAAGTTCAAAAGAACAGCATTTATTTGAAATAGAATAGCTTTACTGTCATTTGAAATTTGAAGACAGAATAATTGGAAACTTGTCACACTGCGCCTGAGTAGGACACAGTGCAAAATGAAAAATACAAATTAAACGAGAATGTGCTGTCTCTCTTATTAGTGTTTTTGCTCTGTACCTTCAGTTTTGTGCTCCCACTCACTCTTTGGCCATTTTAACTGTCTTGGTATCTTTTTGAATCACAGACAATCAGGAGTGTGAAGACAGCTGGCGGGAGGATGAAGACAAACTGCCAGGACATGAGAACCTAACTGAGAAAGACGTGGAGCTCTTCAGACACATTCAGGAACTGGCACTACAGGTACAGAAAGGGAAGGGGAAACGTTACATTTTGCCATACAAATGCAAATTAATTTGATTTTGTTAAATGTCCCATCTGAATTTGATTCATAAATAAGCCGGAAAAAATGTCTTTCTCCATTTGCTGAGAAACATGCTCCTTTATGGGCTGTGTTTGGGAAAGACACTTGTGCTTCAGTTAAGTTTTTTAAAATGAGAATGAACAGAATGAAACCGTTATTAAATGTAATAAATGCATTAACAACATAAAAATTCAGTGTAAACTTTCACGGCTATAAACTAGTTCTGTCAAATGATTAATTGCGATTAATCGCATCCAAAATAAAAGTTTGTTTACGTAATGTTTGTGTGTACTGTGTATATTTATTATGTATATATAAATACACAAACATTCATGTATATATTTTAAAAATATTTACATGTATATATATTTATACATAAACAAAACATATTTTTCTTAAATATATACATGGATGTGTGTGTATTTATATATACATAATAAATATACACAGTACACACAAACATTACGTAAACAAACTTTTATTTTGGATGCGATTAATCGCAATTAATCATTTGACAGAACTAGTTTATAGCCGTGAAAGTTTACACTGAATTTTTATGTTGTTAATGCATTTATTACATTTAATAACGGTTTCATTCTGTTCATTCTCATTTTAAAAAAATCTGGATCCAACCACGCCCCCTGGATCTTGTGTTCTGCAGTGAGGACCATCTCGGTGAGATGGGTCAAAAGATAAATCTAAACTGTTTAGCAGCTATTTTGTTATGTATTAGGTGATCTATGCTTGGATGATATGGATAGTAAATACACTGAACAGTGGCCATTTCTCTTAATGTCACGTGTGTGGTAAGATTAAAATTGAAAGGTAGTTTTTGGCGTAATGTTGTGCTGACAGTTTGACGTGACAGGTGATGTACACTACTGTTCACAAACTTGAAGTTTGTAAGATGTTTTTGAAAGAAGTCTCTAAGGCTCACCAATGCTCCTGTGATCCAAAGCTGATTTTTTTCAAGCTTCTTATCAATGTTGCTGCTTAATATTTTTGTGGAAACCATGATATTTGATTTTCGGGATTCTTCAGTAAATAGAAAGTTCAAAAGAACAGCATTTATTTGAAATAGAATAGCTTTTCTGTCATTTGAAATTTGAAGACAGAATAATTGGAAACTTGTCACACTGCGCCTGAGTAGGACACAGTGCAAAATGAAAAATGCAAATTAAACGTGAATGTGCTGTCTCTCTTATTAGTGTTTTTGCTCTGTACCTTCAGTTTTGTGCTCCCACTCACTCTTTGGCCATTTTAACTGTCTTGGTATCTTTTTGAATCACAGACAATCAGGAGTGTGAAGACAGCTGGCGGGAGGATGAAGACAAACTGCCAGGACATGAGAACCTAACTGAGAAAGACGTGGAGCTCTTCAGACACATTCAGGAACTGGCACTACAGGTACAGAAAGGGAAGGGGAAACGTTACATTTTGCCATACAAATGCAAATTAATTTGATTTTGTTAAATGTCCCATCTGAATTTGATTCATAAATAAGCCGGAAAAAATGTCTTTCTCCATTTGCTGAGAAACATGCTCCTTTATGGGCTGTGTTTGGGAAAGACACTTGTGCTTCAGTTAAGTTTTTTAAAATGAGAATGAACAGAATGAAACCGTTATTAAATGTAATAAATGCATTAACAACATAAAAATTCAGTGTAAACTTTCACGGCTATAAACTAGTTCTGTCAAATGATTAATTGCGATTAATCGCATCCAAAATAAAAGTTTGTTTACGTAATGTTTGTGTGTACTGTGTATATTTATTATGTATATATAAATACACACACATCCATGTATATATTTAAGAAAAATATGTTTTGTTTATGTATAAATATATATACATGTAAATATTTTTAAAATATATACATGAATGTTTGTGTATTTATATAAAATGAGAATGAACAGAATGAAACCGTTATTAAATGTAATAAATGCATTAACAACATAAAAATTCAGTGTAAACTTTCACGGCTATAAACTAGTTCTGTCAAATGATTAATTGCGATTAATCGCATCCAAAATAAAAGTTTTTGTTTACATAATATGTGTGTGTACTGTGATTATTTATTACGTGTATGTAAATACACACATACATGTATAAAGGAAAATGTATATATAAAATATTTATATGTAATATAAATATATGCATGTAAATATTTTCTAAATGTACACTGAATGTTTGTGTATTTATATATACATAATAAATATACACAGTACAAACATTTATTATGCAAACAAAAACGTTTATTTTGGATGCGATTAATTGCGATTAATCTTTTGACAGCACTACTATGAGCATAACATAATATAAACAAACTGAATCCTTCTGTCGATAAATTGTATGCTTGATAGTAGGGATGCCTATTGTTTGTTTGCAGTCACTGATTCTCTTTTGCTATATTAGCAAAGACTTGGAAGCTGTGAAGGCCTTTATCTCTGCAGAATGTAATGTGAGGGATTTGAGAGTTTCCATTATCTTGACAGCTGGTGCCTCTCTCAGTGATACAAACACAAATGCACATGTGTAGACTGATTGGCTGATTGGTGTATGTGTATGTGTGTGTGTGTGTGATTTCAAGCTCCCAGCAGTAGCAGCCACTCTCTGAATGCCTGAGGCCATAAGTCGAAGAAAAACACTCATTAACACAGAGAGAGACAATCATATTCACATACACCATCAGACAGATCCAACATGCTTTTGTTGAGCAGCCAGAAAGGAAGAATACCATGCTGTATTAACTGAATGTGTGTGCTCTGTAACATTTAGGACATGTACACACTGCAAAGTTTAGAGAGTGATAGCTGCATTTAAATGTGGGATTGAATCACCCTAAATTATTGTTCTGTATGTGTACAGAAATATAAGAGTCATTCCTGAACTTGAGGTGGTTGGCAGTTTAGCGATACAATTTTCTTTTAGCAAGCACAACCAGATGTAGCATGAACATGGATCTCCTTGGATTTTCGCTGTATGAAAAGCTTTGTTTTTCACGGGAAAAGGTCAGACAAGCGAGATGTAGATGACATAATTTCAGTTTGCTCAACAAAATGTAAATATTTGAATGTGTAATTTCTACTATAGCACTTCAGACAAATTTATGAAATGTATTTATTAAAAATTTATTTAAACTTAATTTCATAATTAAAAAAATAAGTGATAGCTCAAAAATCTCAAGTGTATACAATGTATACAATCTTTATGATTTTCTTTAGGTTGAATAATGCCACTAATAATTAAACATTTTCCAGATGTTGTCTCAATTACTGAAGAGAGGACCGTTATTACTGTTATTAACTGACTGATGGTTCAGCACAAGCCGTTTCACCTCTGCTTTGCATATGTGTGAGATGCAGAGCAGAGAAGTGTGTGATCACTACTGAGTGTCAGCAGGCTGGCAAGTGGCAGATGCTCTGAATTTCCACTTGGGCTGCGGATAAGAGCTAATAATAATCCTGTAAGCTTGGGTGTGGAGCTGTATGCTTGTGAGAAACTGATTATTATATTTCTTGTGTAAAAGAGAGCGACTGTTTCTTTTGTGTGTGGCAGTATGCTCTGGGAAAAGGGCATAGTGGCCTAATAGTATCTGAACTCCTATATTTTTTTTATTTTATTTATTTCAACTCCTATAGAAAGTCGGGGTGACTGGTCCACCGGACCCCCAGATGCGCTGCCCATCTGTTATAGAGTTTGGGAAGTATGAAATTCAGACGTGGTACTCTTCTCCATACCCACAGGAGTACAGCAGGTAACCAACAGCATGTGTCATAATCATCCTCAAAATTTTGACATTTGTTCATAACAAAAAAGTGGACGAGGCACATTTTATAATTTTCAATATATATATTTTTAATATTGCAATACTTGCATAATTTAACTTGGTAGTTATTGTTAAAGGGGTCATGTGTCAAACTAGCTGTCAAACATCTTAACCTCTTACTGTTTTTGTTATTTAAATGCTCTCACAAGAGGGATGTGCTTAAGCATTTTTAGGCTGTAAATTCTGATGTTTGATTGTTTCGTTGTGACAGGCTCCCTAAGCTCTACCTCTGTGAGTTCTGTCTGCGCTACATGAAGAGCCGCAGCATTCTCTACCAGCACATGCGAAAGTGCAACTGGTTTCACCCGCCTGCCAACGAGATCTACAGGAAGGACGACGTGTCCGTGTTCGAGGTGAGGAAAAGAAATCTCCGCCCAGATAAAAAACACAAATACACAAAGACGCTCGCACACAGACACTCGCACACACACACACTCGTCTTTGTTTATACACACTTGGCAGCAGAGACATAAGCTCGTCGACACTCTAGTCATGCACACGCAAATGTGTGTTTTCATACATGCTGTGCCAACAAAGGAAATCTCATTCACACTGATATGTGCGCACACTCCCACACTTGCTCAGGCAATAACATCCGCCCACTTCCTGCCCTCACAAGGTGTTGTAATGATGCCGCACAGCAGGGTGATAAATGAAGAACGGTAAGCTCTCATTGCTTCAGAATCACTTTGGTGATTTACTACATCCTTTGTGTTTCTATGAAAGAACATTTAGGTGTAACCATGACATGAAGATCTGAATCGGTGTGGTCAACGCTGCCAGACCATATTTTACTGAGATTACATAGTCACGTTCACACATTCAGAGTTTGGAGATTTACAACCATATTTTTCTCGAATTCTCCAGTACAGAAAACAGTTTACAGGACCATCCTGCCTACTATTTATATGAACGAATAACTCTTTTCTAGCCACTTTTTCAAGGTTCCTGTGGGTCCATAAAATATTTTAAATTCAGTTTGATCCAATTTCATAAGGACTCTTAAAAAGTATACATGTGATTTGATCTAATGTGATCGTTAAACTTCAAAAGGCTTTGATTTGATTAAATATGAGCGTTGTACGTTTGAAATAAAAATGGGATACTGTTGGCTTGCAGTTTCAGAGCACTTCGCAAACCAATGAATAGTGTGCATTTATGCCAAGTGATTGCAGTTTTTGCCATTTCTATTGTGGTATATTATAGATAGATAGTTGTAAGAGTGCTTATTTATCTCATCTTTTTGATTGAGCAGCTGTGAGTAGAAACAGACATTTACATATATTTGTTTAGTAGACACTTTATATCCAAATCGACTTACAAATTAAGGAATGCAACAAGTGATTTGTCTTAAAGAGACCTGTGGTGGCAACACTGCTGAAAGCTAACACTGTTGGCGTTCAGCTGATAGGAAAAGCAGGAGCCTTGCAATTTACCACAGCCTCTGTTCCTGTGGAGCGAGTTCCATGCCAGTCTCTACTGCACAATTTCTTTCAAAATGTTCATTTAGTATTTAGAAATTAAGAGTCTTATAGGCATTACATTTTGCAAATATGAATAATGAATTGGAGTTGATTGTAAAGCGTAACTGTATCTGAATCCTAGAAAATTCACTTAACATTGTCGCTTAATTGCATAATGTCTGGTCAGGACACAGTATGTCAACCAAAGGCTGAAAAACATCTTTTCTACACTCCAGGTGGATGGAAATGTCAGCACAATATACTGTCAGAATCTGTGCCTGCTGGCCAAGCTCTTTCTGGACCATAAGACTCTGTACTATGATGTGGAGCCCTTCCTCTTCTATGTGCTCACACAGAATGACAGTAAGGGCTGCCATCTCGTAGGATACTTTTCAAAGGTGAGCTAATCATTTCACAAACCTTTTTGAGTTACTTTTAAGTGCACTGAAGTCAGATGACAATGTTGAGCAATTTGGGTTTATTAATGCTATTTTTGCACATTTTTTTCTGCTTTTGTGGCTTGCTTACAGTAGATGGTTGGTTTGATTCTTTATGGGTTGATTATACTCCTGGAAAAGATGTTTACAGTGAATCATATTATTATTATTATTATTATAATTTTTTAATTAACAGGTTTTTGCTTATTTTGAGGGTGAATTGAGGATGCTGTTTATGCACTCGGTTTAAATAATTTTAAGAGCCATATTCACAACTGTGTATGTTTCAGCATGTGTTCTGTATGGTTATTATTTGCATTTTTAAACAGAATAATAAGAATATTTCGTGGCACATATATAGAAATGTGTTTGTTAAATTTTTCTTTAATTTTACAATTTTTTGTGCTTTTTTTCCCTTTTTTTCATCTCCAGGAGAAGCATTGTCAACAAAAGTATAATGTATCCTGCATCATGATTCTTCCACAATATCAGCGCAAGGGCTATGGACGATTCCTCATTGACTTCAGTAAGCACTCTGCATTATCTTTCCTCTGTTCCCCCAGTCTGTGAATTTTATTTATTTATTTATTTTATTTTTTTTAAGTAAAGAAACTATTTGAGAATTATACTCCTTCAGATAATGTCATTAGACACCGAGGATAAACTGTTGTGACTCTCTCTGCAGGTTACCTGCTGTCCAAGAGGGAAGGCCAGCCGGGCTCACCAGAGAAGCCATTGTCAGACCTTGGCCGGCTATCCTACATGGCATATTGGCGTAGTGTGGTGCTGGAGTGCCTACATGAGATCAGAGATCGACAGCTCACCATCCGCAAACTCAGCAAAATCACTGGCATTTGCCCTCAAGATATCACGGCCACTCTGCTTAATTTGAATATGCTGGAACAGAGAGGGGACCGGTAAGTGAGATGGCTGATTTTCATTGATTATACATGGTAGCATAGCAAGGATGCACTACATTGATCAAAAGCGACTGTAAAGACGTGTGTTAAAAGAGTTCTATTTCAAATAAATACTGTTCTTTTTTTAACTTTATATTTTACAAAAATAAAAATGTTTCTTGAGCACTAAATCAGCACATTAGAATGATTTGTGAAGGATCATGTGATGCTGAAGACTCGAGTAATGGCTGCTAAAAAGTTCACTATATTCACAGATATATTAAAGTAGACAATTTAAAGTTATTTTAAATTGTAATATTACTTACCCCAAACTTTTAAATGGTATTGTATATTTGTTATATTTTTAGCAGTCTGTATAGTTTCCTGATCTTTGGTTTTCCTTTCTTGTTATAGGGTGATTATCCTGCGAAGAGAGAAGCTGGTGTCTTCTCACATGGCCCGACTGAAGGCCAAACCACGGCTGCTAGAAGTCGATCCAGACTGCTTGCGTTGGACACCTGTTATCATCACCAACACCGTAGTATCTGAAGGAGAAGGGGATGAGGATGAGGAAGAGGAAGAAGGAGAGGAGGGACCTAAAGATGTAAGCATCTTATCATGTATTCAAGGTTCAGTAGATGAAGTATGCAGCATTTAGTATGTGTACCAGTACATACTGAAGCTGAACTTCTGTTCTATGCGTCTTGTCTCTTTTATAGATCAAACCCAGCCACAAGAGCTCCCCACTCTCTTGGCATATGAAAGGAGAACGGGAAAAGGAGGAAGAGAAAAAGGGCTTCCCAGCATTCCCAAAAAAACAAAGCTCTCCTCCATCCTCTTCTGTTTGCAACAGTGTTCTCGGTCCTGAACATTCTTCCCTTTTTCTTATGGCTAATGGGGAACGCAGGGGACCTGGACGCCCTCCCAAAAACTGGTTATGGGGCAAGGTGAAGGATGCACCACGTACAGGACCAGGTCGACCCCGTAAACTAAGGCCCCCAGATGATGATGATGATGAGGAGGAGGAGGAGGAGGAAGAGGAGGAGGATGATGAGGAGGATGAAAGAACTGGCATTAATAAAGTGACAACATCACCAATGCTCTTGGCCTTAGAAAATGAGCCTGACTCCACATCAGCCTGTCCCTTGGAAGCTTCCAGGCACCCCGCAGTTCCGCCATCACGCAGCAGAGGACGGCCTCCACGGAAAAAGCGTGGCCCAAAACGCAGGCTTAGTGAGAAGCCTGAAGATGACCTGCCGTCGTTGCCCCACACCACAAGGCTGAGTGAACCCATGCCAGCCTTTATCAGTGAGAGCAGTGAAGATGAGGATGAAGATGATGAGGAAGAGTTAAGGGCTCGTTCACCACCTGTCCTCACCAAGCCCACATTAGGGCTTAAATGCAAGGTATGTGCAATATATTTTCATGTATGTTTTTTTTCTTTCTTTTGCATGACACATTTTTTTATATAGATCTTGAAAATAAGTAGTAACAATTAGTAGTTTGAGTGTAATACCAAAAGGCTTTTTTTCAAATAAAGGCTAGTAAGATCTGGAAATAAAAATGTTGTGGATTATTCTAGAATTTTCTTTGCTTTCCTCCCCTTGTAGTCTCAGAAGTCCTTGCGAAAGCGGCGTGCACGTCAGCGCAGCCATCCCCACAGCAGTGTAGTTACAGAGACCATCTCAGAGACGACTGAAGTTCTGGATGAGCCATTTGTGGATTCAGATTCTGAAAGGCCCATGCCCAGACTAGAAGAGGAAACTCCATTTGGCAACCCTCTCAGATGCTACCCAGCAGCCCGCAAACACATGGGACTTGCCCCAAAAAGCATCAACAGAGGCAATCTGACTGAATCGGAGGAAGATGGTTAGTATTTCTGTGGTTTTATATGAGCAATCTTGAAAGTTTTGTGTGATGTTAATATTTGCAATAGTGTGATTTCAAAAATTGCTTAAAAGATGGTTACCTCATTTCTGTTTAGATCCCACTCCTGTGTTGAAGCCAGTTGCTGTCCTGAGAAGACCTGAACCTTCAGAGGCCACACAGAGAACAGGGGCAACAGCCGAGATGCCTGAGGTTCCAGTAAAAAGGAAAAAAGGCTGGCCTAAGGGCAAGAGTCGCAAACCACTCCACTGGAAGAAGCGTGCAGGCAGGAAGCCTGGTAGTGGAGCCGGTCAGACAGGTGACACCAGTCTGGCAGATCCATCCTCAGAGGACCCACCACCCCCAAAGATCAAAATGAAGCCTGGCAGGAAACCTCGTAGCTATTACCTGCAGCGGGCCCAAGAGGAAGCAGCCAAACAGGAGTTTGAGGGAAGCCGATTAGCTCCGCAGCAGCTAGACAATTCAACATTGGAGGACAAAACCTGTAAAAGGACAGCAAGAGCCTTAACATCTGACCTCAGCCCTGAGAAACAGAACGACTCGGAAGAGGAAGATGATTTCCTTCAGGACTTTAGAGAGCCATCCAAACCCAAAAGGCGAGGTCGACCTCCAAAAAATGGCAACCTCCCTCCCCCTGTACCCAAACCTCCCCCTGTGTCTGAGCCAGAAGAAGAAGATGAGGAGGAAGACAGACCATGGTCAGTTGAGAAGATCAGCCGTCCGCCTTCTCGTACCATGTCGCAGTCTTCCAGCACCAGAGTCTCTCAGCCAAGAGCTAACACAGACATGGCAGATGCAGAGGAGGACGAAGAGGGGGATGTTGAAGATTGCAATAATGGGGTTAATCGGAGAACAGCACCGACACCAGGCTCAGGAAGCCGGCGTAGTGATGATCATGATGCCGACGACGAAGGGGATGGCCGTCTTGAAGAGAAAAGTGACAGCAGCAGTAGCACTAAAAGGAGAAAGGGCCCAGATTCAGAGGATGATGTGGAGCAAGAGGATGAAGAGGAGGAACCATCATCACCTGCTCGCTCTCCCCCTGTGAAAGAAGAACCCCAGAACAGTGAGGGTTTTTTAGACTTACAGGCAAACATGGCACGAGATTATGTCAGCAAACAGGAAGAAGCTGAGGACGAGAAGGAGGATGCAGAGGAAGTGCAGGAGGTGAAGACTAGCTCTGCTGACACGGAAGAACGGCGACGACGAGAACAGGAGGAATCTGCAGCGGCTGCGGCAGCTGTAGAGACAGTAACCGCTATCGCAGTGCCCTCTGAACCACTGGACATGCAGCCTTTACACATAGAGGAAAAGACTGTGCTCATGTTGGGGGCTGAGCATTCACACCAGCATCCTGACTTCAAAGATGACCTGAGCCACCAGCAACACACGCATCACCACAGTAGTGAGCTGGATCTAGAAACAGTGCAAGCTGTCCAGTCACTTACGCAAGGAGAAGCCCAGGAGGAGGATTCAGAGTCCCATGGAGCCTACCAGGATTGCGAAGAGACGCTGGCTGCCTGCCGAACCCTCCAGAGCTACAGTCACGGTGAGGGAGAGGAGGAAACACTAGCGCTGGTGGAAGATTGTGGAGCCTCCCAGCACAGTCCCATGCCCAACCCACCGATGCCTTCGTTACCGAACCAGTCTGTCCGTTCAGTCAACAGTCCTGGAATGACTCCTGGTCCTATGGACCCTGGACCAGGAGTGCCTGGTCCCACGGGAACTGGAGGGGCAACAGGTGGAGGCTATACTCAGATAACCCCTGAGCATCCCAGCTCTCTATCAGCTCCCTCATTGCAAAACATGGAGACCTCTCCCATGATGGATGTGCCATCTGTTTCTGATCATTCACAACAAGTGGTAGACAGTGGATTTAGTGACCTGGGCAGCATTGAAAGCACCACCGAAAACTATGACAATCCGAGCAGCTATGACTCAACAATGGGTGGTGGAGGTAACGGAGGAGGGAATGGAAGTAATGGGGGTGGCATGTCTGCAGCTGCGGCAGCAGCTGTAGCAGCTTCCTCCTCCTCGTCGTCTTCGTCCTCTAGTTCAGCCACACCTTCGTCATCATCTTCCCAAGGCAACAGCTGCTCCTTCGTCTCAACTCCTGGGCTGACGTCCTCCAGCACAGGCGTTGGCTCTCAGATTGCCATGGGTAGCTGTAGCCTTATCCAGCAAGCAGGTCCAGGACCAACCAATGGACCTGGTGCTAACAGCGGTAGTAGCGTCCCACAACCTCCTCCCCCACCTCCTCCCCCTCCAAGTAGCACTCCAAGTTGCGGTATAAAGTCTCCGCAAGGCTGCGTCATCGAAAGGCCGCCAAGTGCCAGCCAACAGCAACAGAAGAAGGTCTCTCAACCGACTCAACAACAGCAAAACCCTCAACCGCAGCCTCCACCCTCTGCTCCACCACTCCCTCCACCTCAACAAGCAGCACTCTCGCAGTGCAGTATGGGAAATGGCTTCGCTTCCACACCCATGATCATGGAGATTCCTGAAAGTGCAGGCAGCGGTGGAGGAGGCCGGAGTTTGTATGACCGCATGGGTCAGGATTTTGGCGCTGGTGGCTATGGACAACACTCTGCTTCTTTCAGTTTAGCCAAACTCAACAGCAACAGAAGAAGGTCTCTCAACCGACTCAACAACAGCAAAACCCTCAACCGCAGCCTCCACCCTCTGCTCCACCACTCCCTCCACCTCAACAAGCAGCACTCTCGCAGTGCAGTATGGGAAATGGCTTCGCTTCCACACCCATGATCATGGAGATTCCTGAAAGTGCAGGCAGCGGTGGAGGAGGCCGGAGTTTGTATGACCGCATGGGACAAGACTTCGGCGCCGGCGGTTACAGTCAACACTCTGCTTCTTTCAGTTTAGCCAAACTCCAGCAGCTAACCAACACCATCATGGACCCCCACGCCATGTCTTATTCACATTCAGCAGCAGTCACCTCATACGCGACGAGTGTTTCGCTCTCCAACCCAGGCTTAGCGCAGCTTGCTTCTTCCCCACACCCACCGTTGCCCCAGGCTCAGCCCACTATGACCCCACCTCCTAATTTGAGTTCTGGCTCCATGAATCTTGGTTCCCCCTTGATCCAGTGCAACATGACAGGCGCTAATATCGGACTACCTCCCCCTCCCCATTCACAGCGGTTGCAAGGCCAAATGGCCACAGTCAAAGGCCACATTTCAATTCGGTCCAAAGCCTCTCAAATTCCTACGGGCTCCCCTCACCAGCAGCAATTGTACAGTCGCAGCTCTGGTGCTGTGACCATGCAAGGCACCCCACGCACTCTAGCGGTGCAACGTGGCATGATGACAAACCTCATGCCCACACCTGCCGCCTATAACTCCATGAACATGAATCCACTCAATGCTGCCATGTCAGCTGGCTACCGCATGCCGCAGCCCATGATGAACAGCGGGTACCATAGTAACCCGCCCTATATGAACCAGCCGGCCCAGTACCCCATGCAGATGCAAATGGGCATGATGGGAGGGCAGGCTTACCCACAGCAGCCTATGCAGCCCAATCACCATGGCAACATGATGTACACGGGCCCCTCGCACCACAGCTACGCTGGCGTCCCCAAACAGTCGCCTTACATGAGCAGATGAGCACCAGAGAACGAGCAGAGAGAGACGTTCCCCACCGGACTCTGCATCTCTGTACTTTTTCCATTTGTATCCACCCTCCAAAGTCTGCGCAAAAAGGCAACAAGATAAGTGAGCTTGGTGGAAGAAGAGGACATAGCGACGGTGACGATTTCCTTTCCTTGCTAAATATGTTGTCGTCAAGCTCTGTTCCTTTTAGGTTCATTTCCCAGTTGCCTGAGCTGGGGAGATGGTCTGATCACGGGAGATGATCTAATGGACCTTTATTGTGGCAAGTGTCATGCTCCCACAGACCCTGTCTGCCGTGGTTGTACCAACAGGGGTTGGACCACCGAAATGTCCGCCACTCCATCCGTGAGACAGAAGGGGGCGAAGCATCAAAGCAGCTAAAGGGGAAGTGGACCTAACTTTTCAAACTGAGAAACAAATACATTTACGTTGTTATTGAACATACATTGAATCATGCACACAATCGTTCAATTGACATAGGAAGCCTTACCTAAATAGAGACAAAATAATTGTAGATGGACTATTTTTTTCTTTTTTTATTATATTATTATTATTATTTACTTTATTTTTAATATGTTCTCTTTTTTTTCAATGACTGTTGAAATGCTTGTGTTTCAGTCTGACCTTCTCATGCTTTGTGTGTGTGTGTGTGTGTGTGTGTGTGTGTGTGTGGCTGTTCTGGACAAAGTGATTCACGCTCGTTCACTCATACACTCACTCATGAACACATTTACTCGCACAGAGCTCTATAGCCACTTGAGAGCTTACATGGAGGCACTTCTAGTTTGGACGCACAAGGCGTCCGAGGTAACTGTAAATCTGTGTCTTCCCAGTATGGAATCGTGTATATCCAAACGTAACAATTGTAAGAGCCCAAATGGACGTCTGATAATAATGACCATGCATCCATAGACCAGACTAAACAGAAGTCCTTTGAAACTAGTTAATGTAAATATTCTGGTACTACCTGGTTCACAGCACAGACTCAAAATCCAGTACACACACTTTCACGAACACTCCACAGCTGTCACTAGAGGGCAGCGCAGTCAATAGTGAGAAGGTCTTTAAGTTCATCAAAGTGCAGCGTCCACGTAATGTGGTGGGTAAAAAGGGTTTAACCACACAGGAGCACATCTGCAGAGCAGTTAGCATTGCAACTGTGCTCATCCAATGATGTTAATGATGCCTCCTAAAGTAGGCCTTACTGTGGCACCAGTAAGTAGCACTGCTCGTACTCCAGCTGACCATGCGGTAGTGATGTTAGCTGTTATCCACAAGAGGGAGTTGTACAAATAAGTAGATCCGTGTCTGCAATGCACACATGGACGAATGAACACTCATACCCGGGATAAAGGTTAAAGTGCATGATGTCCTGAGATGGTTACTGTTTTAGGACAATGGGAAGAGAATTTCTTAATGTTCCAGTATTCATTGTCAATATGAGGAATCTTTCTCAAATACCTGACGTTTCATATATTATTTGTGCGCTTTTGTTTTTCTGAATTTTATCAGACTGGGCAGCTTTCTTTTATGACAAGCTGACTCTTTTTGACTTTAGAAGACTTATTGTAGAGAAAATGTTTTTTCTAAAATATAAAAAAAAAAAGAAATTCTGACATGGATATTGGTACTGTCATTTTTTTCACTTCTGTTTCAGGAAAAAAACAATGCATATTTTTTAGCTGGACTCTTGGGGTAATATTATTAAGAAATTCAA
This sequence comes from Sinocyclocheilus grahami, assembly GCF_001515645.1. NCBI lineage: Eukaryota > Metazoa > Chordata > Actinopteri > Cypriniformes > Cyprinidae > Sinocyclocheilus > Sinocyclocheilus grahami. The sequence continues at coordinate 112,529 of NW_015505613.1, read as the reverse complement.
AACTAAAAAAATTTACAACTCACTTTTAGTGAATTTAAGATGCCTTTAACCTTTCCATTCCATCTCATCTCTAGAGTTTTCTATCTTTGTGTAGTATATTAATGCTATTTTAAAACAAAAGGAAAAAACAGATATCTAAAGGTCACTTAGCGTTATTTTCTTTTTTCTTGGTTATTGTGTGTGTATAAGACAACTTCCTTACATCTACGAGGCATGTAAAAATGAGCTCAGTATATTTCTGTCTGTTTATATTGCTTACCTTTTCGTATACTTTGTAATTGTACATGGTGAGTTGTAAGCTAAGAGAGAGCCTGGTAGCCCGGAGAAAGAGAGAGAGCCAAGCTGGGGCGCTCGGTGATGGTCGGAAGCGTCCACCTTCCACTCCTCTCTGTTTTGTCCTTGTATGTATTTCCATTTATTTGTTTCTTTCTTTTTTCTTAGCAAGTACTTTCAAAGAACTCTGTACATTTTAACATGAAACAAAAATAAATTATGTTGAGCCATTTCACTTGTTATTGCATTTCTTGAAAAATCTCTAAAGTAATGTGTATTTTTTAAATGAATTCTCTCTTCTAAAAGTCATTCCACTCTATCATATCAAAGCCAGTGCATGGACAGGACAACTCTTTTAAACTGAACATTAACTTCAGTTTAACTGGAAAGACTAATTCTAGACATTCTATAAACATTAAAATTGTTGTATATGCTACTAAACTAACATTTAATTGACCCTGTGAGCTTCCATCAGATCATGTAATTTGTTCACATTTTGAAAACTAATCTTTACAATGCCCCTAATTTAGTCATAGGAGTCTTGTAAATGAGTAAAAACTGATCTCTTCTTTAAGTGTGATAGCTGAAAAAAGTTTTTTGAACAATTCGGTCATTACACAAAATAGATGGTTTTTCAATTTTAAAGTACATTTCTTGAAGATCCTGAACATTCTATCAGAAAATCTTTATAGTCAGGGTTCGACAATGAGGACTGTCCGATGGCCTGGGCCAGCATGAAAGATGCCCGGGACAATTTACAGAATTGTCAGTGTGATATGTTTATTAGTACTTATTTTATGAACCCTTCACTTGATGTTAATAATGATTAAACTTTGTATTTGTTAGGCTTATAATTTTTGCTGTGGTTTCGAAAGTGGAATCAAGAACTGTAAAATTTAACTGCCATCTAAAATGTCGGTGTCACAAGCTTATTTATTAGAATACTACATAATGTGGGTCAAAAACTATATTTTATTTATTTATTTATTTTGGCAGGGCCAGTGAAAATGTTGGTGGGGCAAGTAAAAAATTTGAACCAGTGTCCCGACTGGGCAGGTGGAAAAATTCAGTGTTTAGCCCTGAAAGTGTTAAACTGCATTGTATCTGTAGCTCAATTTAAAAACTGTACTATGCTATGATATAGCATTTGCATTTAAAAACAAAGTAACTGGGTTGACTGTTTTACAGTTTACTAGCCTTGTACACACGATCGTGACACTATGATGTATTAGAAATACAAAATTTTGTGCTGCTTTTTCTACAGATATCCAGTTTAATAATAGTTTATTACTGGATACAATTGTTGCATCCTTGTTGTGTATTTGGTGTAACAGAATATGTTGACATGCTTTAATGTTCAAAAAACATTATTTTTCAAATACTGTACATTATTGTAGGTCCTCTATGCCCCGCCTCCGCTTCGTTTTCTACAAAGCCCCCTCCTTTGACAAGTGCAGTCTGCAAATAATGATTATAAAATTATTGCTTTAGTTCTAGCAAAAAGATTGAAATATGTTTTGAACTCCATAATTGACGAAACACAATCAGGATTTATGCAGAAAAGGCACATTTCTAATAATATACGGTTAGTACTAGATACAGTGGGTACGGAAGCTTTTGACACATTGGAACACACATTTTTATTTCAGGCTCTACAAAAAATTGGCTTTGGCGATGCTTTTTGCAGGATGGTCCAAATGCTGTACATAAACGGAAACAGCTCTATCAAATTAAGTAATGGTACTTCACCTAGATTCTTTTTAAAACGAGGAGTTCGACAAGGATGTCCAGTTTCCCCTTACCTGTTCCTAATTGCAACACAGTTTCTTAGCACACATATCAACAAAAGTCAGTTAAAGGGTATCACAATTGGCAACACTAAAATAAAATAATAAAAATAGCAGACGATACAGCTTTATTCTTGAATGATTCATCACAAATTCCATTGGCTTTGGATATTCTTCAGTCTTTTTCTGAAGCTTCGGGATTAAATTGTAACTTTAACAAATGTGAATTGCTACCAATTAAAGATTGCTCTCTTACTTCAATTGAGGATATTGCTGTCAAAAATAGGGTAACTTATCTTGGTATATTAATTACTAAAGATGAATGTAGGTGCTCAGCAAACTTCAAACCTATTATTACCAAAACACAAAAAAACTGCAATTGCTGGTTACAAAGGGATCTGTCACTAAAAGGCAGAACGCTGCTTACTAAGGCAGAGGGTCTGTCTCGTTTGGCCTACGCAGCTCAGTCTCTTTTTGTGGATAAGCCCACGTCTAAATTAATTAATGAGGTTTTAACAAAATTCCTATGGAGAAATAAATCTCACTATTTGAGAAAATCAGTCATATTAAACACATATAATAATGGTGGTCTGAATTTTATTGATTTTGATTCCCTCAACAATACATTCAAAATTAATTGGCTGAACCAATATCTAACCAAACCATCCTCTATTTGGAATGTTTTTCCTCAACTTGTTTTTACACAACTTGGTGGCATTCACTTTCTCTTAATGTGTAATTATGATATACCCAAACTCCCTATCAAACTTTCCAACTTTCATCGACAGGTTCTCTTAGCATGGGCACTAATTTATAAGCATAACTTTTCACCACAAAGATGTTTTATTTGGAACAATAAGAACATTTTATTCAAGAATAAGTCTCTGTTTTATGATAGTTGGTTCAGTAATGGTTTATTATTCGTGGAACAGTTGTTTAATGAGCAAGGTCTTTTGTTCAGGTACTCAGAATTTCTTTCTAAATACCAAATACCAATAACGCCAAAAGAATTTGCTACAGTTTTGGGAGCTATCCCCTCTGGTTTATGTATGCTTTTTAAAAACTGTAATTACTTATCAGTATCTACTGCTTCCTTTCCTAAACCTTGTGATACTCCTGTTGGTAAAATTTGTTTCTCTGAGTCGAAAGCCAAAAATTATAAAATACGATCTTTATTTCTGACGATACAGCTTTATTCTTGAATGATTCGTCACAAATTCCATTGGCTTTGGATATTCTTCAGTCTTTTTCTGAAGCTTCGGGATTAAATTTAAACTTTAACAAATGCGAATTGCTACCAATTAAAGATTGCTCTCTTACTTCAATTGAGGATATTGCTGTCAAAAATAGGGTACACTGTAAAAAATTTACGGTAAAAAACCGGCAGCTGTGGTTACCGGAATTTTACCGTAAAAAACACAGTAGCAGCGTTTTAGGTTTTACGGTTTTAACTTAAATTTACAGTTAAATAACGTAATTTAATTTGAAATAATGTTAATATACCAACCTATTGAAGTACTGAAATCTGTTTTGTAATACACTGATAACCAACGAATGCAGGTGGTGATGAAAAAGTCACATGATGAACAAAAGCCCATCACAAACAGCTTTTACATAATAACATGTATAGAAGGTGCACAGTGTCATTCACATAGCAGAGTTTTATTTCTAAAACGAATCAAACTAATAAAAATAAACATAACTTACATACCCTTTCATTCAAAACTAAGCCATCGTTGCTTAAATAAAGTTTGAATACACTACTAGTTTAAAATCACAGTATAATATAATTTGTGTAAGCCTATGAAACACCTATATCTCGTAATTACAGTTTAATTTACATTAAATACTAGCTTTAATGACAGCCCCACTTTGCGCATGCGCATTGAAATCCAATACTGCGCATGCTCGTCAAACATCCAGCACGTATTGGCTCTGATCCAGCTACGTCATCGTGCTACAGGCTGCAGCGAGGACCTCAAACTCTCTCGAAACACAATCAGGATTTATGCAGAAAAGGCACATTTCTAATAATATACGGTTAGTACTATATATGTTAGATTATTCAGATTTAATAGACGGTGATGGTTTCATTTTCTTTTTAGATTATTACAAAGCTTTTGACACATTGGAACACACATTTTTATTTCAGGCTCTACAAAAAAATTGGCTTTGGCGATGCTTTTTGCAGGATGGTCCAAATGCTGTACATAAACGGAAACAGCTCTATCAAATTAAGTAATGGTACTTCACCTAGATTCTTTTTAAAACGAGGAGTTCGACAAGGATGTCCAGTTTCCCCTTACCTGTTCCTAATTGCAACACAGTTTCTTAGCACACATATCAACAATAGTCAGTTAAAGGGTATCACAATTGGCAACACTAAAATAAAAATTACTCAATTAGCGGACGATACAGCTTTATTCTTGAATGATTCGTCACAAATTCCATTGGCTTTGGATATTCTTCAGTCTTTTTCTGAAGCTTCGGGATTAAATTTAAACTTTAACAAATGCGAATTGCTACCAATTAAAGATTGCTCTCTTACTTCAATTGAGGATATTGCTGTCAAAAATAGGGTAACTTATCTTGGTATATTAATTACTAAAGATGAATGTAGGTGCTCAGCAAACTTCAAACCTATTATTACCAAAACACAAAAAAAATGCAATTGCTGGTTACAAAGGGATCTGTCACTAAAAGGCAGAACGCTACTTACTAAGGCAGAGGGCCTGTCTCGTTTGGCCTACGCAGCTCAGTCTCTTTTTGTGGATAAGCCCACGTCTAAATTAATTAATGAGGTTTCAACAAAATTCTTATGGAGAAATAAATCTCACTATTTGAGAAAATCAGTCATATTAAACGCATATAATAATGGTGGTCTGAATTTTATTGATTTTGATTCCCTCAACAATACATTCAAAATTAATTGGCTGAACCAATATCTAACCAAACCATCCTCTATTTGGAATGTTTTTCCTCAACTTGTTTTTACACAACTTGGTGGCATTCACTTTCTCTTAATGTGTAATTATGATATACCCAAACTCCCTATCAAACTTTCCAACTTTCATCGACAGGTTCTCTTAGCATGGGCACTAATTTATAAGCATAACTTTTCACCACAAAGATGTTTTATTTGGAACAATAAGAACATTTTATTCAAGAATAAGTCTCTGTTTTATGATAGTTGGTTCAGTAATGGTTTATTATTGGTGGAACAGTTGTTTAATGAGCAAGGTCTTTTGTTCAGGTACTCAGAATTTCTTTCCAAATACCAAATACCAATAACGCCAAAAGAATTTGCTACAGTTTTGGGAGCTATCCCCTCTGGTATGCTTTTTAAAAACTGTAATTACTTATCAGTATCTACTGCTTCCTTTCCTAAACCTTGTGATACTCCTGTTGGTCAAATTTGTTTCTCTGATTCGAAAGCCAAAAATGATAAAATACGATCTTTATTTCTTAAGAATCTGATTTCTGTTCTTGGTACACTTATTTTGGTCATGTCACTACACTCAGAAGTTTTGGGATGATATCGGTGTGTTTGTCAAGTGTAAGATTTTGCCAGGCTTCCCAGTACATATGGAAAACATTATATTTGGGTATTATGACTCCGACCCCTCAAACGAAAATATCTGTTTTGTTATTAATTTATTTTTTTTCCTAAGCAAATTTCACATTCACAAAAGCAAATTTTCCACCTGTAAACCTGTCTTCTCTGTCTTTCTAAAAGAAATGGAAAATTATTTGAATGTAATTTCAGTATCTACTAATAAGAAAGCTATAAGGACTGTTAGGATTTGCTCTGCCTTTGATCTCTTCATGTAATCATGTTTAGATGATGGCCCTCTTATCTTTATTTTTATTT
>NW_015505613.1:93812-106266 GCF_001515645.1 Sinocyclocheilus grahami | reverse complement strand
GTCATCCATAAAATGCATTGCACAAATTCGGGAACATCTGGGTTGTGCTGTTCTGTTGTAAATAAATCTTAACCAATGATTCCTAATTGCATCTACTTCCGGAAGGCCAAATAAAGTGCTTTCGTTTTCGCACTGAAACACAGTGTCTCCCTGACATAGCGGCATCAACACTGCTGCTGTTCCTGAAACCACGCCTTCTTTCTTTGCGTGAACATTTGGGTGCATTATGCTAATATTTCCACATAGTGACGTAGACATGTGGGGGCGTGTTAGAACGAGCCGTTTTAGGTGTGGCTGACTCTTAACTTTTATAAAGAATATCTCTTTGGTTTTGAGACTTTAGTCTTTGCAACTTTACAGATCGTCTTTATGCACCAAGAGCTTGTAACACTCCAAAGAGAAAGGAAAACTTGAAATCGCATCATATGACCCCTTTAATAGTATAATGCCGTGATGCTTAAATTCACTTGTAGCAGTTCAAACTTTTTCTTTTTTCTTTTGACAGAATAGATTTTCTTTATCAATCGTATATTATCTGCCATGACATGGAAACTCAGTACTTATTATTATCAGGCAGATTTTTAATAGGAGAATCCTTAAAAGGTACGTTATTTTAACAAGTGGCAGTTCTAATGATAATAGAGTTAAAATAGACTTTTGAATAAAATGTCTAAAACTGGAATTCGATTTATTATAGTATATAAAAATGATCTATATAGACAGAGAACAAATACAAAAGGCTTAATATGTAATTAATATATATATGGAAACAAAATATAACATGGATAGGGACAGGACAATAAGGCATCTTTGTGGAGACCAAAATCTTTAATGTTTTTGTTGATGTGCAAAGAAAATGCCTGTAATAACAGTATAAGTTCGTGTCAGCTTGTCTTTGTTTAACGCATAAGGGACACATACAGCAGTTCTTCATGTGTTGATCTAAATGTAATCCAGCACGAGACATAACAGCAACGAACTGAGTTTATTATGGCATTTTTAACCTCAATGCCGAGCACAAGCTACCTTGAACCAATAAAACAACGCTGTGCAGTGACGTTTATTGGCCACTGTCCAATGACCTTCGAGTATTATAGTCCACTCGCTTCCGCGCTAATATGGAGTGGGCGGGTACACGCGGTAGACGGAGTCCGCCATTGGTTAGAGCGAATGACAATCATTCATTTCGTCGTCTCAAAATAACGGAGAAGGAAGTGACATTTCTGGTTCGGTCTAGTATAAAAATCCTGGGAAGTGGCAGAAAAAGAAAAAAAAACAGAGATCGTAAATATTGATTTATATTTACAATGTGAGCATTTACGCCCAAAGAAAAAGAAACGATAGATGAAAACGCGGAATGAATGAATGAATGAATGAGCCTTTTTTGAATCCGTAGCTTGTCACAAGACAGTCCTGTGATGCGAGAGTGGGGAGGAGACAATAATAACATGATGATGATGATGATGTGACCCTTCATCCGAGCTGGATGCTCTTAAAAACACAACTATTCTTCTGTCCGGTAACCAGATAGGGATGCAGAATAACAAATGAGCTCAGAGGCCTATCGGTTACCCGTGAAGACGCTGGCAGGTTGCTGTTCTGTTATTGCCTGAACGACTCATTTTGTGTTTCACATTTGGTTACTTTGTCTTTCCAGCCGCCAAGATGATACACAGCCTTTTCCTGATTAACGCATCGGGGGACATCTTTCTGGAGAAGCACTGGAAGAGTGTGGTCAGCCGATCCGTCTGCGATTACTTTTTCGAGGCCCTGGAACGCGCCACGGAACCGGAGAACGTTCCTCCCGTGATCCCGACCCCGCATCACTTCCTCATTAACGTGCTCCGCCATCGCATCTACTTCGTGGCCGTCATACAGAGCGAAGTGCCTCCTCTGTTTGTCATCGAGTTCCTCCATCGTGTGGTGGACACATTTCAGGTTTGAGGGGTTTATTGTATTCTCCCACGTTCCCATTGTGTAGTGATGGTGTCAAACAGCAAGTCCGTTCATGTTGATGGATGTGGCTGTACCATGGCAATACTGTTATTACCAGTGTTGGGGAAAGTTACTTTTAAAAGTAGTGCATTACAATATTGCGTTACTCCCTCAAAAAAGTAACGAATAACGTTACTTTTTAGGGAAAGTAACGCGTCACGTTACTTTTGCGTTACTTTTGAAATCTGGGCAGGGCTTGCTTGTTTGTTTTTAATATAAAAAAGTTATTCTTTTACAAACATAAATGCCCTTTCATAAGAAAAGTGAAATGAATAGGCCTCAGGCTGAAGGAAATGTAAATTCACGTCTGTACAGTAGAGGGCGAAGCGCAAACAAATGCATGAAATATATAACGCAGGAGAAGAAAGTTCAACACTATTCAGCAATAACAAAAATCAAACACAAATGTGTCGTTTTTGATTATTAGTGTGGTTAAATTGGATCATCGAAGGTCAGTAGCAAAGACATTGGTTAATAAAATGGGATTAAATACGTAAATGATATTTGTCTTATTTAACATATTTAATTATTGCAGGTTTGGATAATATTCTGAGTTTGCGTTTGACTCTTTTTATTCATTTTGAGGAATACTGAATCTGTTTTTGTGCAGGTGAGATGAGTGAACACATGTTCATATTTAGTCTAGAACTACAGTAAGATCATGTTCACACACAACGCTCTGCACTTACTCCCGATTTCTCTCAACATGGCAACACCAGAGCTGTCAGTCAATACATGGAAACAAAGTAACTGGAGTTACTTATTTGAAAAAGTATTTCCTTCTAAATGAAAAAGTAATGCGTTACTTTACTAGTTACTTAAAAAAAGTTATCTGATTACGTAACTCACGTTACTTGTAATGCATTACCCCCAACACTGGTTATTACTATGATAATTACCATGATAAATGTCTAAAATATCATGGTATTGCCGTGGTACCATGTCCAAAACATGTATTGTCATAGTACGGTACGTGACTCATCAAAGCTGGATTTTTAAATTATTATTATTATTATTATTATTATTATTATTAAAATACAGTAAAGGAGTGATATCATAAAATATTACTATAATTAAAAATAACTGTTTTCTATTTATGCAATTATGCCTATAATGTCAAAGCTACATTTTCAGCAGCTATTTCTCCCGTTTTTATTGTCACGTGATCCTTCACAAATCATTTTATAATGCTGTTTTGATGCAAAAGAAATATTTCTTAATATTATCAGTGTTAAAGCAGTTGTGCTTCTTAATGTTTGTGTAGAACCCGAAACGCTTTTCAGGATTCTTTGATGAATAGAAAGTTGAAAATATCAGCTTTTATTTGGAAGATTTTTTTTGTAACAGTATAAATGTCTTTGCTGTCACTTTTAATGCATCACTGCTAAATAAAATGTTTCCTTCAAAAAAAAAAAAAAAATCAAAAAAATCTTATTGACCATAAACTTTTGAACAGCAATGTATATGTTCAAAATATGATCTGATAACACTGTACACGGTATTGTACTTTATAGAAGTATTACATAAATAAAAGAATAGGAAAATGACATAAATAAAACAAAAAAAGCAATGTAATGTCATAGTATGTTTTGTAAGGACTTTGGTAATTCAGTTTTAGCCACCACTGCCTTAATTAAAGAAAATAATGGAAAGTTTAGCTACTTTAATATTATATTTTATAAAAACCATAGTATGTGCATGGTTCTCAATTGGTACTTCCATTGTTATGAACTACTGATCTGTTTTATCAAATATTTGACTGAATTTACTATAAATGACCTCAAAGTGCTTCCATTTCAAAGCATTATTTTTTGAAAACGTTCCATTATCGCATTATATTTTTCTTTCCAGGACTATTTTGGGGTTTGCACAGAAGCAGCTATTAAAGACAATGTTGTTGTGGTCTATGAGCTGCTGGAGGAGATGCTGGATAATGGCTTCCCACTGGCCACCGAATCAAACATCCTAAAAGAGCTCATTAAACCTCCTACCATCCTACGCACAGTGGTGAACACCATCACAGGTATTCTGTGGTATTTTGTTGTGTATTAAATATCTGTCTGCTTTTGAAACCATGGTAATAATTAATTCTGTTTGTTATCTGTGCTCAGGAAGTACTAATGTTGGCGAGCAGCTTCCTACAGGTCAGCTGTCAGTGGTACCGTGGCGGCGCACAGGTGTCAAATATACCAACAATGAAGCTTATTTTGACGTGGTTGAAGAAATCGATGCTATCATTGACAAATCAGGTAGATCTTCTTCTTATATCTGTTAATAACTTACGGATATTACCATGAAATGCGGATGTCTTTGCTGTCAAACCTTTGAATCAGTACATCATTTATAAATGTATATATTTTCCCCCCAAAGGATCAACTATCACAGCAGAGATTCAGGGAGTGGTAGATGCCTGTGTGAAACTTACAGGAATGCCTGATCTCACCTTGTCATTTATGGTAAATGTTTTGTTGATTTTTTTTGTCCTGAACAACTTGGCCTGGATGCATCAGCTTCACATGCAGTGAAAGTTTTAGGATGTTTGAATTGTAAAAAATACCCTATTCACAGCAGTGTTGTTATTTGTAACTAAAGCTACATTTTATTTTTGTTAATTGAAATAAAGCTGAAATAAAATAAAATATAAACATTACATGGAAAAACATAAACCTATTTTATTTAAGTTAGTTGCCAAGATAGCATTTTTAATTTTCATTCAAGTTTAAGTACTAAAATTACAAAAACTAATATATAGACAGTATGTGTGTGTGTATATATATATATATATATATATATATATATAGAAATATAAAAATGAAAAAAGCACATAACAAAAATACTAAAATTAAAATATAAAGGGTGCACTGTGTAATGTTTTGCTTGAGTTTCTCTGGCCAGTAAGATGTCTTGGGCTGACACCTTTACCTTTCAAAATGGCTATTACATTTTTTATATGTCGAACATTTTTACATTTATGCATTTAGCAGAATTTGCATTTATGCTTTCGAATGTGCAATTATGCAATGAGGGACAAATTACCAACTGCACTTTGAAGTTCAAGTTTGTAATATATTCTATATTACTGCATACTAACCCACATTTTCTTTTCTTTCTTTACATTTTACGCCTACATCTTTCATTCTGTAGAACCCTCGACTCCTGGATGATGTCAGCTTCCACCCCTGTGTTCGGTTCAAGCGTTGGGAAGCCGAGCGAATTCTGTCCTTCATCCCACCAGACGGCAACTTCCGCCTCCTGTCCTACCACGTCAGCTCTCAGAAGTGAGAACCTCCCAAAGTCAGGATTAGTAACTCATAGTGGAGAAACAACAAAAATAGTCCCTTTTAGATATTCACAGTAGTGGAAAAAGCTCAAGAATCCCTTACTAATATTAGAAAATGTTTTCTGTTTTTGCAACCTTTGTAATTATAGGTGGGGTCTTTAAGAATTTACAAAAAATATTTATTTTGCTCAAGACGCCATGGCGAACGTTTGAGCAAAATAAATTGCAAAAAAGTGTTATTTATCGGCAAAAATGACTAAATGTTAAAAAAAAAGAATGTGTTTGAAAGTTTCTTATGCTCATCGAGTCTGCATTTATTTGATAAAAATACAGTAAAAACTGTTATTTTGGGTAATATTATTGCAATCTAAAATAACTATTCTATTTCAGTTTATCTTAAAATGTAATGTATTCCTGTGATCTGAATTTTCAGCATCATTACTTCAGTCTTCAGTGTCACATGATCCTTCAGAAGTCATTGTAAAATGCTGATTTAATGGTGAAGTAACACTTCTCATTATTATCAATGTTGAAAACAGTTGTGCTGCTTAACTTTCTTTTTTCTTTTTGTATTCTTTGATGAATAGACAGTTCACAAAAACAGTTTTTTGTCTTTACTGTCACTTTTGATCAGTATATTGCATCCTTGATCAAAAAAAGTATTAATTTATAAAATATAAAATAAAAATAGTACTGACCCCAAACTTTTGAGCATTAGAGTATGTGCCTTTGCTTGTGTTATTTTGCAATATAATGGACAGTTATAACTGAATGCTTTATTGCTTTGTTCTTCAGCCTGGTGGCCATCCCGGTGTACGTAAAGCATAACATCAGCTTCAGAGAGGGCAGTTCTCAGGGTCGTTTTGAGCTCACCCTCGGCCCAAAGCAGACTATGGGTAAGGCGGTGGAATCAGTCCTGGTGAGCAGTCAGCTGCCCCGTGGCGTCCTCAATGCCAACCTCAACCCCTCACAGGGCACTTACACTTTTGATCCTGTCACCAAGGTAAATAAGCATTTATTGTTTTCTGTTTATTTATTGATTGGATTTTTTTATTTGTTACATAGTCTTTTAAAAGTCAGTGTTGTCAAAAGTGATATTTTTCCCCCTTTAAAGGTGACATATCATGAAAATCTGACTTTTCCAGGTGTTAAGTGCTATAATCAGGTCCCCGGTGCATCTACCAATCAAGGAAACGTGAAAAAGATTAACCCAGTAACTTTGCTTTGGGAAGCCTTTTTCTGCAAGCATCTGAGAAAACGAGTGCGTCTGATTTAATTCCCTTGGTGACATGGAATCTCATTATAATAGTACCGCCCCTTAATCTGTAAGATTAAGGATAAGACACCCACGGCGCCGTTATTGTGTTTTCACAAGCGACACAGGTGTACCAGTTCTAACGCCATGGCGAACGTTTGAGCAAAACATGCTAACTGTTCTGTATTTGTCTGCACAGACGAGCACAGAACACTATTTAGAGTCCCAGCCTCAGACCAGACAAGAGAGCAGTGGATTTATTGATTTATTTACTGCTGCTGCCATACAGATCTAAAATAAACATGCGATTTATTTCCCAGCTGTTTACCTTCACAGACATAACCGACTGTTTTTTGTAACTCATGTGTGTTTTTAACATAAACTTGTGTGTGAATGAGAACTTAGATTAGTACTCACATGCTGTGACAGCCGCTTTCTGTGCGTGTGCTTCGGATGTGTTCTTTCAGAAAACCGTATTTCAGAAGTTTAAACTAATATTGCTTAAAACACATGATTTCAGCGTGATAAACATGATAATCAGAACCCAAACAGATGTTTTTAGCAGGTCCGAGTTGTAATGGCGCAGCTCTATTCTGGAAAAAGGGGCGGGGAGCAGCAGCTCATTTGCATTTAAAGACACGAGCCCGAAAAACAGGGTGTTTCTGCTTCCACTAAAAATAGGCATTTTCAAAATGATATAATAAATGATCTGTGCAGTATTTTGAGCTGAAACTTCACAGACACATTCTGGGGACACCAGAGACTTATATTACATATTGTTAAAAAGGGGCATAATATGTCTCCTTTAAATCGGTTTGCATTTTATTTTCACACGTGAAGCTAGGACGTTCTCTGTGGTCAAGTGATAATAATTAGTTCAATGATGACAAAAGTCAGGTCATAATAATTTACTAAATATGGGTTCATTTTTTTCTTCTTCTACATTTTGATCGAAACATCAAGCACACACATCAATCTTCTGATTTAGTTTAATGTGAATGTTTACTTGTGGTAGCTGCATATAAATGATTCAATTATTCAATTTTTGCAGCTTTTGTCATGGGATGTGGGTAAGATAAACCCCCAGAAATTGCCCAGTTTAAAAGGATCTATGAGTCTCCAGACTGGAGCCTCCAAACCTGACGAAAACCCAACAATCAACATCCAGTTCAAGATTCAACAGCTGGCCATTTCAGGTACTGTAGATTAGTGGTTTCTTAACTGATTTTGCTTCAGATTTTACATAGGACTTAAAGTTGTTATCCAACACAATACTAAGATTGTTTAATAAGATAGCAGAATAACAAAAATCATATATATGATACAATATTGAAAGCATTTCAGCCGCACTAAAAGTTTTCAAACAGCAATAGTTATGGATTACATGTTTAAAAAAAAAAATGCTTAGGCTTTCAGTTCACATTTATTTCTGGATGCTTTGTGTATTAATTATGCACTGTAGAATTTGCCACATAGGATATAAAATGTATTGCAATCAAATATATAGTCTATTAAAATATCACATTTGTTTCAGTTACCTTGAGGATTTTCTTCTGTTAAAATAAAGGTGAACAGAGAAATTTTCACAGTTGACCTTCAGTCAGTAAATTGTTTCTTTAATCTTTAATGTAATAAAGCACAATTCTGCATATGAATGAGCAATTGAGAACATAAATGGCCATTTTATTATGTGGCCTGGAGATGGAGCTGTTTTGAGTCAGAAACAGATGGTTTGAGCAGCTGCTGATGTAACATGGCACTGTAGGACAGAGCATTTCAAGCTCACGTTGACTGGTGGTCATTGATTTAGTGCTTTTAGCAGTCACAACCTTTCCCCAAAGACTCTATCGTGCCAAATACATACCTGTTTTGCAACTGACATGTTTGCTTTCCGCGTTTTCACCCAACAGGTCTGAAAGTAAATAGGTTGGACATGTATGGCGAGAAGTACAAACCTTTCAAAGGCATCAAATACATGACCAAGGCTGGCAAATTTCAAGTCCGAACCTAGATGACCTCATTCTTCTTCCATTCCATAATTTATTCAATTGGTCTACGGCAAAATGGGGACAAAGAGAGGGAACAAGTTTGAGTAAATACATGTCCTTTGGAATGCATTTCAGGATCAATTCAGGAAAATGTATGATAAGACTGTCGGCCATTAATGGGAGCATATGACGTGCAGAGAGGCGATATTGTCATTAACACTATCAAAATGTGCTTTTACAGGTCCATCCAAGTTAAAGGGACAGTAACTACATTTCTGAGCCTCGTTTTCTTATTTAAAAACTTTCCGTCCGTTTTATTTGCAGCTTCTCTGGATGACTGTTGCTCTCAAACCTCCATCTACTCTTCATACCCTTTTTCAGTTGATTTATTATAACTCTCTCCTTTACACTGGATTTCCATCTTCACATTTCTGTGTCTCATTCCTTCATGAGATGGAGCTGCACTATTCTGTATTGATCTGTGCTCTCCTCCTCTGAGAAGTGAGGCGATAGGTGACTCATTTCTGCATTGCAGAACAATAATCTATTATTACCATTACAGACTGACTTTGTCCACAATGATTGTGTGCAAATTAAACCATTTTTAAAGGGTTAAACACTGAACTTTTTCTTTGTTTGTTTACTGTAGTATTTTGACAGCATACATCTTTTGTTTTAATGTGTTTCTTATACTGTTTATTGCCTATCTGATAATAATCAAACTATTTAAATCATAACTGACCATAACAATCTATAATAATGCTTTACGTGATGCTTGATTGTTCATTGTCTAATGTTTTACCCTGAATGCAACATGCATTAAAAACGATGGACTTGATACACAGTACTTGCATCCATCCAGTCATATAAAGTGCAGTTTTAAGAGATTTGATTATGATGATGATTTGCATATGGTTGGCTTGCTTATAGATACTGATTGAAATATACACAGAGTAGGAAATATGTGAATTTTGTTTTTAGCTTCAATTAATGTTTTCTTTCCTCCATACTGTTTTTCAGTTTCTGTTTACAATGCTATGAAATAAAAAAAATTATATATATATATATACAAAATGCCTCATGTTTGGCTGCATGCTTCTCTTAAACCAGGTGGACTGTAGATTAAATAATACACATATTATGTTAATATCTAGATTAATTTGTCACCATGTGGAAAAGATGGTTTGGCAACGTGATATACCATCGAGACTTGAAGAAAGCACTTAACGTTTTGTTTCCCTCAAGTTCTGCTCAAATGACATCTAGTCACTGCGATGACTTCGTTTTAACCCCCTCGGTCCATGACACTCTGAACTCCATTCCGCAACTTACTTCAGTCTCTCGCCGCCTCGCCTTCCTCCTCCTCATCTCTTTTAACTCTAAAACTCCTATAAAGTACATAGACGAGACATAGAGGAAAGTTAAAGGGTCTGTCCCATAATGAAATAGCAATGTTTTTCATCTCGCGTAATTCGCCATGTCATGCCTTGACTGTGTTCAGCAGGTTTTAACCCGTTCAGCAAATTAACTGCTCATGTTTCTCTCATTTGCACTGCATTTTAAAATAAAACACAACGACGTTTTAGTCATTCTAGTCGTGTGGAACTGTATATATATGTACTGTTTTGAAGTAAACCATCATTTTAATCTAAATGGGATTTGACAAGACGCACGGAGAAGGTTTCCATCGCTTGGTAAGTCCTTGCATTTGATTTCTTAACATCTGGAAACTCTTACTGTTTGAAAAAGGGTATAAACTTTCAGTTTGACAAGAAAGAGTGTTGGGTATTCCCCCTATGTAAGCCCCAATGAGGTGATTAGCGCAATACACATCGGCTACTGATAACTTCCGACTGTATTATGTGATGATTAGAATGAGATCTATTAATGTAACTAACACCAGAAAACATTGGAACTGTCGTTGTTACGCTGTAGCGAATGCTTTACATACGCAACATTCTATTTCTGTAGAACTTGTATATATATTTTTTTACTTTGGAAGAAATTGCCCCTGCCAGCGCTGTAGCACGCGCCCCGGGGTGTTGTTTTCTTTATTGGGGGGGCTTCTTTCTTTATATGTGTCGTTTCTCTCACCCTTCCGAGGTAAACTGTCACGTGTTTGTCAACATAAATCGGAAAAGCTAATACAGGCGTGTATGTGCCGTAGTGTAAGCGATAATTGCAGGGTTTTTATTCATTTTATTGTTTTTACACCTTTTCCTCAGCTCTCCCTTTTTTTGCCGCCAGTTAAAGCGCCGGGCTGAGTGAGGAGCCACGTGCTCAAGTCTCACAGAGCGCGTGCGACACACTTGACTGGACCGGGGTTTATATGTGGGCCGTTTAACGACAATGCAGGATTCCTTAGTAGCTAGTCAACGGAAGAGTATTAATACGTTTCGTTTGGCCCTTTTAATAGGGTTCAGACTGATTTACTTGCTCTTTGCTTCTCAGAATGACTGTCATTTACTTGTCATTCAAAAACTCGCGGGGTGAGTTATAACACCGTTAGCCATTTACAAACTAGCTACAGGGGTGAAGTGACCATGTTACCACCATCCTCCTGTAACATTCAAAAACAATTCCACATGTAAGTATAATTTCACGTCTAATCTACATCAGCAGGTTCTTTGATTTGATGTCTCCAGTCAAACTTAAATCTACAATATAAAAACTTGACTGACATGGTCGAGGAGGACTGTAACAATTCCCAGTGTGCTTCTGCCGGACTCACGAAAGACTGCACAAGATGGGACAATAGTTGTGAACAATACGCGCGCATATATTGTCTCTTATGTTTTTAGAATGATTGTTTCTGCGTGTGTGCCACATTCGCTTCCCGTTTTATTTGCCGTGCTCTTCTGCTTTCTAGAAATGTACAGAGTTTTACACGGTTTAGGGACACGTTGTTGGCTATATATGTACATTATGTTAGCAGATGAACATGGAAATATTATATAAAAGTTTAAGAGCGCGAAAAAACACCGAACTATTTTGCTGACTCGAGCGCTTACGTTCTGCTTGCGCAAGCATTGTCACATCGTGTGCAGTTGTCATTAAATAAAACAATCCGCCTACTCTGTATATAGCTTAGTACCTGGAACTATAACTGAAAAACACCAATAACGGTATTTTGCTCATTCCCCAAATAAGTCCTGTAGTCTAGACTGTAAAACTTATTTCTTAATATTAAAAGTCATCATACTCGCCATGCCTTCGAGGAAGAAGAGTGGATGACTTCCAGTTTTTTTTTTTTTCGTGAGCGATGCTGCTTTAATTACTCTGCAGTATGTTGGGATTAATAATTATCGAAGCATGAAACGAGCCAGGGAATTCCTCATTAAAGCGCTATTATCTCCACAGATACTTTATAGAATAAACAATGCGCCATTGCGAATCACAGCGTTTCGTTAACGACTCCTCACGTATCTTAGCTACACAATACCTTAGCAACAATACACGATTCGTGCGCTGCGCGTCCCGTAGTTCCCATTAAACCGTTAGAGTTTATTGACGGCCCCCAAGCGCTGAACAAAGAGCGTCGAGCGTAAGTCCTGCATTGAGACTCGTAGCGGACAAACAAAGAGCTGTGGAGAGCAATGGAGAGCTGTCTGGTGGGGATTCGCCATTCTAACCGAGAATTTGCTCACATTTCGCACGTAGTACCTGCCGTCATTCAGCACCTTTGTGTCTTGTCTGTTTCCCCCCCTTTGCACTTAATTGTAAGAGATTGTCCAATGATCATGAGATTTCAGGCAATATCTTTTGACTTACGACCTTTGATAGATAGGTTGATTTAGTATACGTTATCATATTATAGTAATTTTAACAAAAACCTGTTATGGGCTCTTATATTTGAATGTAAAAGATAATTCACTCAATATGCATATACATATATATATATATACAATAAACTCTAATTTATTTGCAATATCCTCC
>NW_015505613.1:84976-92858 GCF_001515645.1 Sinocyclocheilus grahami | reverse complement strand
AGTTAATTTGACCAAAACTGAAATATATCCTAAACCTTACTTTTTTCCCCTCTCCATACAGTCCCCAAACTGCCTTAAGTGGCAGTGACTTGAGCTGGTTTCTGTCTGCATCCAAATGACATCAAGTTTGTGTAACAGAGAGATGCTCTCCATCACCTGCAGCTGTATTCCTTACGTACCTGCACCTGCAGGTGAATGACGTCATGCCCAGAACTATCTCCTCAAAGTAAGGAGTTCCTCTTGTGCCTAGCGCCACCCTTTAAAACCCTTTCCTGACATTCTTCCCTGTGGCCCTAACTCAGCACTCACACTTTATGGACTGGTCTGTGCTGTACTGTAAAGAACCTTATTTTTTACCTTGTATTTTTAAACTAGTAGCGGCCACTTTTACTGCTCTCTTGTCCTGTAAGAGAGTGGGACCCTCAGTATGCACAAGCTGATGGGAGGCCCTGGCCCTCCCATCCAGGACATATATGAATTCTCTCTGGATGAGGAGGACCCTAAAGTTTTCCTCGGGGCCAGGAGTGCAAGGGTGGTGTCTCCTGCGGTCGACTACATCAGGTCTGAGCATGAGCAAGCCGGCATGTTCTCCTTGCCTCAGATGGAGGGCCAGGAACCGATGGAGCCTGTGGTACCCCTTAAAAAGAAAAGGAAGAGATGCGACTCATGTGGGCCTTGCATGAGGAAGGAGAACTGCGGAACCTGCAGCAACTGCCTGAACCGAAAGACCAGACACCAGATCTGCAAACTGAGAAAGTGTGACAAGCTGAAGAGGAGGAAGAGCCCATGGGAGGTAAAAGATACTACACTCCTGTTTTGTATTTAAAAAGCATGTTATATATCTATCCGTGTTGTCTGCTAGTGATGTGAACACTCAAAGGCAGGGCTACAGTCATTACTTCCTGTTTATTAGCTATTATTATTCCTCCTAGATGCATTCCTCACCTGTCCTGTCTTGACATGTCTCTTTATCCCTCCATACTTGCTTAGTTTGTAATGAAATACAGTAAACATGTCTCAAATGAGGATTGTTTGACTCTTTTTATGTAGATTTGAAACATTAATGTGGTCCTTTCAATACAAGACATTCAGTGGTTTCACTTCCATATAGGTATTTTAATTGGTAACACTTTTAAATAAAATTCAATTTGTTAACATTAGTCAAGTATATTAGTTAACTTGAACTAACAATGAAAAATACTTGTTAAAAAATTACTAAAGGGTTGGTTGATTATGATTTCACTTCTTGAACTTTAGTTAGTGTGTAATGTTGCTGTTAGAGCATAAACAACTAGGGATGTTCATATTAACCGTTTAACGGTTAACCGAAAGTAAAAAAAAAAACAATTAATACTATCAGTTAAAAAGGTTTAAAAGGTATTTTTAAAGCATCCCCCCGATACGACAATGTATCATCACAGAGATTGACGATTTGACAATACGAGTATCGATACAGCTATCCCAGTATCGATATTGTGGCGATATTGTGAATACAAGAACAACGTTTAAAATTGAGCAGAAAAGTGCGAGAAAATAATTAATAGAGCCTAATATATAGACTATAAAAAGGTTTAATCTGGCCGCAGAGGAACACAACTGGGTTGCCTGATATAAAGAGACGTAATCCCCGAAACAGAGCTTCCCACTTGTGCAATACAGAAATATCTGCTAAGTGTGTTACTTATCTTTGTCAACCTGGCAACCATGTGCACACACGCTCTCTCTCCATTGTGAATAAACGCGCTTGCTTTCTGAAAACACCGGTTTTAGTTTAGCTTGCAGTTTAGCGATTGATCCACTTCAATATTCTATTATCAGAAAAGTGTAATTCATCAAGTGTTCATTTATGAGAGAGAGAGAGAGAGAGGCTGTGTATGTATGAATTAGCACCGTTTTGCCGCGTTTCTCTATTAACAGTGAAGCTGTGGCTTTAATTCCTTTAGAAACAACGATGTTACCAGCTCCTTGTTGAGAAAGATAATGTAGCTCTTGAGCGATTAAGCTATTTAGTTGATCAAATTGCGAGGCAGCGCTAAAAAGTTTGTTCCTGAATGTCTGAGTGAGGCCGCAACGTGATCTGTGTGAGTGACTGAGCGTGTGTTTGTGTATGTTAGATACAGAAGACAGCGCATTAGTTTAGAACTCTTCTAATTTTTATTTTTTAAACGTAGAGAGTGTGTTAATTTGTGCAATGATAACCTACCAGCAATGTAAATATGACTTTTAAAAATATATTGAAATGAGTACATTACAATATAAACTTATTAGAATGAGTACATTATTATTTATGGGCTTAAAAACAAGATGCAAAAAATCTGAATATTGTACCTGGTGGGGAGTGCCCATTGTAAACATGAAACATGCCATTACCTATATTTTACTGTGGTACAATTATGGAGGCCCTTCATAATGCAGAGGTCAACTGCCTGCTCTGCCAATAGTTAGAAATGGCACTATAGTATGCAGTGTTTAATAAACTGCTGTTTTACTAAATTCTTCTGAGGTGAAATTCAGTGCAGTCCCATATCGTGGCCTCTGTATCGTGATGCGTATCGTATCGTGGCTTTGCTGGTGATACACAGCCCTAGTCCGGACCCCGACACGAAACCGAAACTCAAGACATGAGTGCTGGGATCCGAACACCATGCTCCAACATGAAACAAGGCACGTACGCAGACAAGAGAGAAAACTCTAAGCCGCACGCTCACATAAAAACAGGACATGATGGGAGTGTCAGGGCTCTGTCACAAAACCATGAATAACACTAGACAGAAGTGACAGAACCCTGACAAAATCTTGTTCACTAAACTGAGACATACTCCGCCTTATAATTATCCGAGGTTTGGTCTTAGGTAATTTTGCATTTCTAACTATTGATGATTTATCTGTCTTTTTTAAGTTTATCCTGGTTGGAATATTTAGTAATTGCTGAATATTAAAAGTATCAAAAAAGAGTTTAACTTCAGTAGACAAAGGCTGTAACCAGTTCCAATTAAGATCTTCAATTAATACTATTTCCTTAAAATTTCAATTTTTCCTTTCTCTTTGGAGTGTTACAAGCTCTTGGTGCATAAAGAAGATCTGCAAAGTTGCAAAGACTAAAGTCTCAAATCCAAAGAGATATTCTTTATAAAAGTTCAGAGTCAGCCACGCCCCCCTAAAACGCCTCGTTCTAACACGCCCCCACATATCTACGTCACTATGTGGGAAGATTTGCATAACGCCGCCCAAATGTTCACGCAAAGAAAGAAGGCGAAACTTTTATTCTCACTGTAGTATTGTTGACGCTGCAGCCATGTCGTGAAGACGCTGTGTGTTTCGTTGTGAAAGCGAAACTACTTTGTTTGGTCTTCCAAAAGAGGATGATATCTGCTTCGTCATGCCTAGAGCTGATCTGTGCTGGTCACTAAGGGAATACATCAACTTTCACTATGGACGAAGCGGAGTCCAGCCCGGGGTCGTCACATGTGGTTGCCGCTCATTCGTTGGATCTGCAGGGCACGCTGTTCTCGACCCCGCCGCCTCAGCTCACTCTATCCCGGCCTCAGCGCACGCTAAGCCGGGGCTTCCCCTCACGCTAGGCCACTGTATTTTTCATTGTGAAAGCGAAACTACTTTGTTTGGTCTTCCAAAAGAGGACACGACTACAAATCAGTTGTATTTACAACACTGTTCCAGAACAGTTTAACCCAAATATTCAGATGTATGGAGTACTGTTTACTGATCCTGGGAGAGTAAGGTTAGACTACAATGCTGGCTGTTCTGACTCACGTAAGTGCGTTTTCATTTTCGTTTTCATTTTCGACGATTCAAACTCGAGTTTTGGGTTTTTTTTCAGCTTTTCAGAGTAGCTTCTCTTAGCTACTTTTATCTCCCTATTCAGTGTGTGTTTTTTATTTATTTTTGGCCTGTTTGTACAAGGCTTTGTCCCCACTCCTGTAGGCATCCTCTTTGGCCTGGCGAAGCTGTTTGAGTTTTGCACTGAACCAAGGTTTGTCATTGTTAAATAAGTCCTGGCTGGAATACACATGTCCTCACAGAAACTGATGTAGGATGTCACGGTGTCTGTGAGCTCATCCAGATCAGTGGCTGCAGCCTCAAAAACACTCAAATCAGTGCAGTTGAAACAGGCTTGTAAATCCCACTCTGCTTCATTAGTCCATCTCTTTACAGTTCTTACTACAGGCTTAACAGATTTAAGTTTCTGCTTGTAGGCTGGTAGAAGATGAACCAAACAGTGTTCAGAGTCCCAGAGCTACTCGGAGGACAGAGTGGTATGCATCCTTTAATAATAATAATAATAATTCATTACATTTATATAGCGCTTTTCTAGGCATTCAAAGCGCTTTACATTGTCAGGGGGTCTCCTCATCCACCACCAGTGTGCAGCATCCACCTGGATGATGCAACGGCAGCCATAGTGCGCCAGAACGCCCACCACACACCAGCTTATTGGTGGAGAGGAGACAGAGTGATGAAGCCAATCAGTAGATATGGGGATTGTTAGGAGGCCATGATGATCAGAGGCCAATTGGCAAATTTGACCAGGATGCCAAGGTCACACCTCTACTCTTTTCGAAAGACATCCTGGGATTTTTAATGACCACAGAGAGTCAGGACCTCGGTTTAACATCTCATCCGAAGGACGGTGCTTGTTGACAGTATAGTTTCCCCGTCACTATACTGGGGCGTTAGGACCCACACAGACCACAGGGTGAGCACCCCCTGCTGGCCTCACTAACACCTCTTCCAGCAGCAACCTAGTTTTCCCAGGAGGTCTCCCATCCAGGTACTGACCAGGCTCAGCCCTGCTTTGCTTCAGTGGGTAACTAGCCTTGGGCTATAGGGTGATATGGCTGCCTTCAAAAAAACTAAAACTGTGTAGCAATGGTCCATTATATTGCTGTCCCTGGTTGGGCATGTGATGTGCTGTCTGTATTTAGGCAGTTCACGTGTGAGATTAATCACAGAGAATGATAATGAAAGAGTCGGGGTAACGCTGCTCTGTGTGTGTGATCTGATCAGCCAGCTGAAACCCTTTAGATGAAGCACGCTGTCCGGGATGGCTCCGTTCAACCAGGTTTCCTTTAAGCAAAGCACAGCAGAGTTTAAAAAGTCTTTGTTTGTGTGGGTGAGGAGTTGCAGTTCATATGTTTTATTTGCTAGGGAGCGGAGATTTGCTAGATGAATGCTCTGCAACGGAATCCTAAAACCACGCTGTCGGAATTTCGGCTTCTCTCGTTTGCGTCGCTTGGAGCGCTAGTATAGGATCGCAGCTCCTCTGACTAGAATGTCCAGTAAAACATCTGAATGCTCAAAAGTTTGCAAAAAAGTTGTTTTGTGTGCTATTTCTGATGTCTAGGAGTTTGTCCCTAGTAAAAAATTACTTAAAACAGGACAAACAAACAACAATTGTAAAAGTACCAAGGAGCTACAAACCGAGGCATCCATGCACAGCGCCGTCTTTTATCTTTCTTTTTGAATTATTTAATTTTATTATAAGATTTTCATTTATTATGTTACTCTACATATTATACGAGGTAAGCAGCTGCTGTAGTGTCTTTTTTTCTACGAATGACCACATACGACTGGCACATACGAGTGGCTGATCATGACTAAAGCTGGCTACACATTTTCATGTTTTTTTTCTTTTTTTCAAAGAGCAGCTGTCTAGAAGTCTGTTTTTCTGACAAATAAAAAAAACTTTTCTGCAGCATAATTACCAACTTTAAATTGAACTTCTTTTTTTTAAGATGACCGTTTGCCCATGCAGATGTTGTTGACATGATGTCAGGTTGTTGTGGCTGGTTGCCAGGGTGTTGATTTGCGTTTGCTATGGTGTTCAGAGTGTTTTTTGGCACATTGCTTTTTGGTTGCTAGGGCATTGTGTAAGGTTGCTAGGTTGATGTTTACTGGGTTAAATCTACCCTAATTCTCTACACTGCAAAAAAAAAATGTTTTTACTAAATATTTTTGACTTGTTTTCCATTACAAATATTTAAATTAAGATGCATTTACTTAAGAAGTAAAATGCTCAGTTGGATGTTAAGTCATATCTACCAAAATTAAGTGAGTTTATGATTAAAACAAGAAAAAACTTCACTCAAAAATGAAAATTCTGTCATTAATTACTCACCCTCATGTCGTTCCAAACCTGTGTCAGTCTTCGACGCGCATTCACAAGAGTACCACGATGCATGCGTGTGGTGCTGCTGATGCAGGAGTTGGCATTCTGATGTAGAACCCGGATACGCTGCACCTTGTTTACAAACAGAAAAATGCACACACATACATCATGAAACTCTTGTGAATGGCGACAGAGACTGACACAGAAGAGAAGAAATTGTTGAATAAAGTCGTTATTATTGTTATTTTCTTTAAGAACAAAAAGTATTCTCATAGCTTCATAAAATTAAGGTTGAACCACTGATGTCACATGCACTATTTTAATGATGTCCTTACTATGTACTGGGCCTGGGAAGGTTTCAGTTGCATTGCTTTCTATGCAGGGTCAGAAAGCTCACGGATTTCATCAAAAATATCTTAATTTTTGTTCTGAATATGAACGAAAGTCTTACGGGTTTGGAGAGTGAGTAATTAATGCTTTGTAGCATATTCCAGAACATGTCTCTTCTTTAATAAGTATGTTTTTGATGCCAATTTTATTGTTTGGAAGGACAAAAAATTATTTTTTTGTATATTTTTTTAAAATATTTTTTAAGTCTTAAATAGTAATACCACAGCTCTCCTCAACAAGCCACACAATTTCAGGGATTATTCATGTTCGAAGCACAAATTATGTATGCACAGCCACAGACATTTAATAGTTAGGGGTATAGGATTGTGCAAACAGAATATGAGCAATAGTAAGTGAGATGTTGCCAATCAAGCACCACTAATGATATGTCTGTTTTTTATGATTGATCTATTTAGCTTGGGAACTTTTGTCATGTCTTTTGAGGGTCCCACACTCACATGGGTTCCAGGTGTATGTATATGTGTGTCTGAGCAGGTTTAGAGTCTCAGTGCAGAGAATTCCTTTTGCTTACTTTAGATACTCTGCTCTTTGACCTTTGACCATTGGAGGCATGGGGGCTGAGCTGTGGCCAAATAGAAGAGGAAGGAGAACGGGGGAGGGAGAGAGCAAGAGGGAAAAAGAGAACCAGAAAGAGGAGATGAGAAGTACTGAAAGCAAAAGAAAAAGAGAAACAGTGGAAAGGTAAAGGTAAAGGAGAAATGCAGATAGACAGGAAATGCTAAAAGTGCAAAGGACAATTGAAGCAAAGGTATCCATGTCTTTGTGTGCTTGTGTGGGAAATGGACAGAATTAGACCTTTGATTCGATGACAGGAAACAACAATACTCCCTCTCTCTTACACTCTGCCTCCATTTTCCCTCAACTTAATTATTGACCATACAGTTTAAGGTATGGTTACATTTTAGCTGGAAAAAGTTGTAGACATGGATGTTTGACCACTCCAGAGACTGAAATATAATTTCCGTAGCTTCATTGCACAGCAAAGCATGATGTTTCACTACAAGCATTCAATTTGAAAGTGCAGACCCCACTTCCATCATGACAGCAGATTGCGTTTTATAGACAGAAAGGTGTTCCTGTAGCTCAACTGGTAGAACGTGGCACTAGATTCTACAGGAGCATAGGTAAATAGACACTACCGTTCAAAAGTTTGGGTAAGATTTTTTTTTATGTTATTGAAAATAGTCTCTTAAACTCACCAAGGAAACATAAAAATAAATAAAAATAAAACTGTAATATTGTAAAACATTATTAAAATATTAAGGTATATTAAGTAACTATTTGATTATGTTTTTAGACATATTTTATTCCTGCGATGCAAAGCTGAATTTTCAGCAGCCATTA
>NW_015505613.1:82778-83684 GCF_001515645.1 Sinocyclocheilus grahami | reverse complement strand
CGAGTCAGATTGAATGCAGACCCAGCGTGCATGACAGGTAGCAGCACTCAATAATGCTAATAAACCCAAACCAGTCACTGAACAAGAATAATTACTGTAGCTGTTGGTTGTCTGTGTGTTAGGAAGATGAGCGACATTAAGCAGTTTAGAGCTAAATCTGTATTATATTTGATATAGATGTAAAACTATTCATTTGAAATGAATGGTTAAGTTAAATAATGCAAAACTAAAGGGGGGCTCTTCACAAATGACCATCACAGCTCATTTATTGATCAATTCACTGCAGTATGTCAGTGCTACAGCATATAGAGGTTGTCACCAGGGCTGCTGCATCGGGCGTGTAAGACTGCTTGAATTGAGACTGATTTGGAGAGTTTTAATCTTAAATGCCATGCATTATTAGATCACATGCATTAAAAGTAGTGCAGTTTTACTTAATACTTTTAATACTTTTTGCATTACTTTTTTTCTCACTGTTAACTTGACACTCTCTCAGAACAGTAATGCTATGCTTGGCTTGCAGGAAATCTTTTTATTTATTTTTATGTGATATATTTGAAATGATCCCTCAACATAATTTGCAAGCAATGACTATACGGTTGTATAGATGTTGTACCGACATGGTATCATGCAGACTTTTTTGTCAGTAAACAAATAAATAGAAACAGGTATTAGGGTATTCATTCATGAAGTAAAATGTAATATTACTACAATAACTGGGTAAGTTTTAGTTTTTATTTGGGCTGTCAATCGATAAAAAATTTTAATCTAACGAGTCACATCCTTTTCCTTATCGCGATTAATCACACACTTTATGAAATTAAGCATAGACCATTTATCTTGTTTCAAAGGTTTATGTTATCATCATTTGCTATATCCAGCAAAGTAAACCAAAAGATTGAAGGG
>NW_015505613.1:79590-82165 GCF_001515645.1 Sinocyclocheilus grahami | reverse complement strand
AGAGAAGCAACATTGGGTTAAAGGGTTAGAATAGAAATTGTGCTTTAGTAGTTTTGCGTTAATTGCGTTAAATTATTTGACCACATTAGGAATTGTAAAATTAATCGCATGCGTTAACACGTTAACGATGACAGCCCTGGTTTTTATGTAATTTTCACTATTCTCTGATAATTATTTTTGCTTTCTGTATTGCAGTGAATATGTTGCAGTATTACAGTGGGAAAAAAACTGTAAAACATTGATTTTTTTCCCAGCTAAAATATACATAAATGTATTAAAAACAAATATTACCATGATAATTTAGCTGCTTTACAATAAACACACACACGTTACATATTTTTGTATTTTTTATTATAATTTATTTTATAATTATTTTTTATATATGGGGTATTGTGCCCAATCTCTCTCTCTTTCTCTCTCTCTCTCTTTGCTTTAAGCTAAATATTAAAGCAAAATATAATTCTTATTTTATGATTATTAGAATTTATATATCATATAATATTTTTCCATATTTTATTAGTTTGGGGTGAAATATGACCAAAACAAGTTCTTGGTTTAATGAGATTTGATTTTGATCTGATAATGTAACACGCGGTTACATTAAAAACTTGCAATTAATGTGCAGTACCAGGCCAGAGTTTGAGTGTGAATGGAAGTAAGTGTGTGTGTGTGTGTGTGTGGGTTAGGTTGTGTATTGGAGCAAGGTCTTAGAAACTCTATGTGGATTAGTTCAATTTGGGGTGGCTATTGTTCGAGAAAAGTGGGAGGAGAGAGTTAATAAGGATTGTTAATCCTTCTGTTATTACAACGATGTCTTAACCCTCATTTAAACTCACGCAGGCACGCATACACACACACACCCACCACACACACAGACCTTTGCAATTATTTGACAATGAAGCCTTAACGGTGTTTCTGCAGTCTCACTTCTCTTACCACGAAAATTCAGTGTATGTGCGAGCGTGTGAAAGTGGGTTGGGGGGTCACAGGTAGTATTTCAGACAGCCTTAAGGGGATTTGCTTTGATACAGCCTGAATCACCTGGCCTGTTGCAAGAGTGCCGAGGAAGGAGATTAATGACCACTTACGCACTTTGCCTCTCGTGACAAACCAGGTGATTCAGCCAGTATCAAAGCAAACAGATGAGATGACATCAGGAAGGCGGCAATCATTCTGAATGCATCTGCATCGCAACCCAGTCAGTGGAACGCATTTTGCCGATTCCATTGTGCACAACAAAACGACATTCACATTATTTCTCATGATGCTAGACGCGACAAAAAAATAAATGTTTAACAGAAATTTGGTGCCACAGCATCGCAACCTTCCCTAGCCTCGTGGCTACCGCAAGTCTTCATGCAGATGCACACACGCACGAACACGATGTTCCTGGAACTCCCACGCTGCGTAATCCACTCTCATCACAACTGCTGCGTCACCAAACGTCCGCTGGCTCTTCGAAAGCCTGAGTGCACGCTTCCCTCTACTCTTATCCTCCACGTGCCTCTTCCGTCAGCCTCGCTCCCGGTTACGTTCTGACTAAGGGAAAATACAGGAGGATTATGCAGTAAAATTAAATCAAATTAAATGTTGATCTGTTTTTGACATTTACAATTTTGTTTAATCAGTGTGCCGTTTTCATGTCAGTCGCAGTTGTTGTTTTTTTCATGAATGGAAGCGCGTACGCTGCTAACCCTCATGGATGGTTTCAACGTTAGTTTTGTTGTACTCGAAATAGGCTAACAACTCCCTTGCATTTCCATCTAGCAGGCATTTTTAGGTCTGGCCAGCAGAGGTTGTAGTCCACCATATATGACTTTGAAAGATTGAAATCGAAGTACTTATAGTGGTATTTCAGGCATGCACACATGCTTCGCACAGTCGGTCAATCCTGAGCATTTAAAACAGCTGAGATTCGACTAGCATTTACATTTAACAAATGTAAAATGGTGTTGCTTTCTCGTATAGTGTTTATACTGGGCAACTTCTTTTGGTTGGCTGAATGGAAAAATGCTTGCGTGTTTTCAAACAACTGACAACAAGAGGATTGGTTATGTGTGTTTCTCTATCAGTGACATTGTTCGACTGCGTCGTGGTACCAAAGACATGGCGTGCACATGCACGTGCGCAGTCCAGTCCAGTTGTTGCAGGCAGCCGAGACACAGATGGTCTTCAGTGATACCACATTCCAGAGCCATTGTTTAAGGAAGGCTAGCCGGGTTAGATAATTGACAGCCACAGCGCGCAAGAGAGAAACCCTTCCCCCCAGTCTGAAACGCACAGACGCACATACACACACATTGTTCACAGCACATGCACCCTTCTCTTTCTTTATCCAGCACATCCCGCCCTCGTGGTCTCTGTGTCTATGTCTCTCGCTCATTCTCTCTCTCTTCTTGTCTGTTTCACCCTAGCAGCAGTGCCCATGCTCGACTCCGATTGGCTGACGTCTGCTCTTTGTGAGCTATCGTTGGCGTGACGTCGCGTTAGTGAGTGTGGTGTGTGTGTAGGTCGAAAAGGAGGTGGGGGGGGAGTATTCACATCACGTATTCTGTTAGCTTTTTCGTTTGGAGAG